>NC_056727.1:260791174-260906174 GCF_019279795.1 Protopterus annectens | reverse complement strand
TGTGTGTGTGTGTGTGTGTGCACTACTGCCATACTCTGTCTTGATTTCTATTGGTCACCCTGGTTGTTGGCAGCACTGACCTCTAGCTGTGACACTGTGATACTTGAGGAACATTTCTTGGGTGAAACTACTTGGTGTATGTACTTATATTGCTGTAATTTGCAGCCCTGGGGTTCGACACTTGGTGTTGGACACAGTATAACTACAGCCTTGTTATAGCTACTTTATAACTTTTCTTACCTGGCAGACCTGTGGAAGAGATTTCTGTTAAAACTACCTGACTGTTTCTACCCGTATTCACATAGTCAGGGATACATATGTGTACTCATACTGTGTGTGTGTGTGTGTGTGTGTGTGTGTGTGTGTGTGTGTGTGTGTGTGTGTGTGTGTGTGTGTGTGTGTGCTACTGCCATACTCTGCCTTGATTTCTAGTGGTCACCCTGGGTGTGGGTGGCAGTGACCACTAGCTGTGACAGCGTGACCCTTGAGGGACATTTCTTGGAGGAGACTACTTGGTGTATGTACTTATCTTGCTATCATTTGCAGCCTTGAGGCTGGACAGTGGGTGTTGGAGACAGTATAACTACAGCCTTCTTACAGCTACTTTATACCTTTTCTTACCTGGCAGACCTGTGGAGGAAATTTCTGTTAACACTACCTGACTGTTTCTACATATATTCACAAAATCCTGGGTGAAATTATGCATACAATTTACTACCACTCCCGGGATTCGCACCATGCTTGTTTGTGCAAAAAATACAACAAGTTTGTGTTTCATCAGAATAAGCTATTGAATAACTGCTGTCTTTTGTTTGACTGTTTTCTATCTAATACTCTCTTGGTTGTACAATCTGAAGTTGTAATTCTGACATTCATGCATAACACATATGTCTTGTATTGCACAGTGTAGAAAACATGGTTAGCACAACATTACTATTAAGATATCAGATCTTGGTGCATACAATATTTCATAAAGTTAATCTACTGTTTTATAACTCCACAATCTTTGTCAGATGAGCCTTGATTGTTTAATTCTTTCAGAGCTATAGTTGCTATGCATAAACTGTACACATTTCGATTCATACAATACCAAAGTAAACACAACCAGTCTGGAGTTTTGAGTTTTATTGAAAAGTACTTACACTTTTATTGATATCTAACCTGTATGTCACTATTACTATCCTACTGGCTTGTATATTCAGTACAAACCATACCCATTTTTAAATACTGCAAGGTGACACTACTCATTTTTATTTATTTGCTGTGAATACTACAAGTTAGATTGTTACTCACCAGCCTTGTGATGCAGCCTTAGCAGCTTACTGGCATGGGCATCCAAGTTGGCAGTCCTCTCATCTGCAGCTGTACAGGAGATAAGAAAAAACATCTATGCATACCTATCCATCACATACACAGGCTGGACTTTTGAAAACACTTATTGTGACTGATACACATGCCTGGAACATTCCCTGCCCAGGTATCTTGGACCCACTGGTCCAAGAGCTCCCTCTTCCTCTGCTTCAAGTCAGCAAAGTGGTGCTGGGCTCATCAGTCTGAGAGCTGCCATTGACACTGGTGAGATTGTGGGCGAGATGGTCCCAGGCCTCTGCTTTGTATTGGGAGCCCTGGTACTGGTCCTGCAGCAGTCTCATGTCATGGTTTTCTACAAGGAGTCCAACCATGACCCTGGACTCCAGAATGCACCAGCGCTGTGCTCGAAAGTACACACCTTCACCAACACCAGCCATAGTGCCTACAGTGGGGAGCTACAACTTGATATGAGCCGTATTCCCACCTGCGAGGTTTAAATAGGGCTGAATTCCTGCCCTTTGCGATGATTGGACAATTTTGAATATGCTGAGCTAAGCTAAGCACCGGCAAACCCGCTTAGCAAAGATAAGCATTGCTTAAAGGGGTAGATGCTAAGCCCTGCTTACCAGTGTGCATATTTGCTTAGCTATGCTAATTCTTGGTTAGAATTTACATTTAAGCAATGCTTATACTGGCTAAGCATAGCTGAGCACAAGTTAGCATTGTTCAACTTTCCTTTTACAGACTATCAGCATTGTGGGGTTGATTCCTCATAAATTACATATTATATGTATGTTTACCTTCCATAACATCCCCCTATGTGCTTTCATTACATTACATTCTTTTATGGCTATACTATATGGGACACTTTTGTTTATATGGGGGTTTCACATCCGTACTTCACTGACACCTCACATTTGGACCTGTTACACTACACTGATTAATAAATATATATTATTCACTACCTGTTGATAACAAAATATACTTTTAGTGCTGTTTTCACAGATAAAAATGAATGGACTACATTGGAGCTCAAACCGTGAATGTCTTCATGAAAAGCTAAAGCTCTAACCACTATGTTATTTCACTTTAGACTGTTTTGGCTGTATATTTCTATTTAGTTCATTGGGATGTGTAAGCCAAGCTGAGCATAGCTGCGTGTCGCTCAAACCCACTCAACTACGCTTAAACTTTATTGGAGATTGAAAAAAAAAATAAACGTGTAACATTACGCTTATAAACTGAGAAAGTTGCTAGTATGTATCAATTTGTGTTAGAGGACATTTTATGAGTGAAAGGCCAAAAATATTAGGGAATAATCCAGACACTCTGCGAAAATCTGAACAGTTAAGTGCTATGTTGTGAGGGGGCTGTGGTTATATTTACCATGGAACATTTTAGCTACTGTGGAATTGCTGTATGGCAATTCTAGAGTGCAGAGGGTGTGTGTACTGTGTAAGCATTACTCAGACATGATCGTTCTTGTTTTGCGGCCGTCTAGAGTAGACAGCAGTATGCCCTCATGAATATGAAGGGCGCACTGCTGTCCTAGAAGGCCATGGAACGCTCCATGCAAGAATAACACTATTCTTGCACGGAGCTTGATGAATCCCAGGGAATGTGGTTTTGGATACATTTTCCCAACTTTATTAGTAGCACAACATTGAATAATTGCAGTCTTTACTGAAATCTTTTAGTTTTTATTAAACAAAAACAAATCTGTCTTTGCATATCCATGTAGTGTAATATGTATTCTGCTTTACTAGAATAATTATTTTATATTTTATTTTATCTACATTTTGGCTAGCAGCGTAGATCTCAGAACACTAAATGACCAATTGCAGACTCAGCCCTAAGAAATTAGAAATTATGGAAATGTTGGAAGATTTATAGACTTGTTGATATTAGCTTTTGTAGCTACTTTAGGCATGACAGTGGAGGTTGTTTGCAGAACTATCCTATATTTATGGAAGACCAGATATGGTAATTTGTACACAAAGCCTGGTTTTCAGAAATTATTCTGGCTAAGGTAATTGACCTTGAAGAATGTTTTTCAGGTTAGAAATTTTATTTCTGCTCTAAAGGTTGGTTTGAAGGGAAGAAGTGTGAGATTTTCTATTAGGAAATACAGGTCTGTCTGAAGAACAGGTGCTCTTATTGCAGTTCTGATGAGAAAAGTGCCTCTTAGTACTGACCCAACACTTGACCAAAATGTGCAGAAAACCTTAAAAGCAACCTTTCTAAAAGCCAAGGATCTCCTAGACATTCATCCTACAAAGAGAATCTTCAGCAACCCCAAAAGCACTCCACCAAAGCAACATCATACAACCACACCCTAAGGAGCCTCAACTACACAGCCCATATGACAAGCCAATACACTCCTCTTTATTTTAATCATAGAAGACTTCATTGTGAGACATACAGATGTCATCTAGGCATACAACATCAGGGGGATATATTTCCATAAGACCAAGATATCTGAGTAAGGTAAGAGACAAAAAAATTAAGAAATGGAAGAGAGGTTGAACTACAACTTTGGAAACTGAAATAAAGAAGCTGGACAAATAGATTAGGCATAGTGTGAGACAAGAAAATTTTTAAGAAGATTTGTACAAAGATATTGGGCATAATAGGAAGCCTTTTTATAGATACATAAGCTGTGGAAGAAGTAAAGACACACAAATTGATAAACTGTGTGCAGATTCTAAAATTTATTCTCAGACACAACAAATTATAGATATATTTACAAAATCTTATGCAAAACAGTTTGGCTCCACAAAAGGGGTGATAAGTTGTCCTAGTGACATCCAGGTAACCCCAGATACTGGAGTCACATTAGATTATACTGAAAAAGAACTGTGCAGACTGGATCCAAACAAAGCACAGGGAGGAGACGGAATTAGTAACATTGATCTGAGAACACTTCAGCAAGAACTTATGGTACCATTATATCTATTATTCACTAGATCATATAAACATGGGGAGATTGGAGACATGCACTTATTAAACCTGTCTTCAAGGTAAAGAGGAGTAGGACAAACCCAGAGTGATATAGACCCTTAAGTCTACTTGTGGAAAAATAATGGAGAAAGTAATACTGGATAAGTTATTGTTAGAACTGGATAAGTTGGGACTTGAAACCATATATCAGCATGCATATGTTGAAAACAGATCTATTACCACCTGTATAACATGATGTTCTATAACAATATAACAGCTACAGATACAGATTTTAACTTCAGCATTTGATAGGGTCATACACAAAACACTGATCAATAAATTAGTACAACTAGATATTGGTGTACTCTTGATAAGATGGATAGCGGCATGACTCACAAATAGGACATGGCAAGTATCATACAGCAATTGGACAGGCAAAATCCTTGGTTACAGTCAGGGTGTCCTACAGGGCTCTGTCCTAGGCCCTTACTTATTTAGATTGTATCTTACAGACCTAACTGTTTCATCTTAGGTGTTCTGCTGTCTATATGCAGATGGCCTGAAATCGCGTAAACTGATTGCATGTATTACAGATAAGCATGTCTGCAAAATAACTTGACTAAATTGACCATTTTGGCCCAGGAGAATAATATGCTGATAAATACATCACAAACTAAGCATATGAGATTTCGGAGACACAAATTGAAAGGTGAATATTTAATACAGCACACAGTGATTGAAATTGTAGACTCATTTAAGTACATGGGTATATGGGTAAATTCAGATATGAGTTTTTCCAATCATATTAACCAATTGGTTAATGATAGTAATAGAATTATAGGTTTCATAAAAAGATTTATAAAGTCTAGGAAATCAGACAAATAACTAATTAATTGTTTGTTAGTTGCATTAGACCCAAACTTGGGTATGGAATAACAATATGGAAACCCTATAAGAAAACAAGCATGAGTAAACTGGAAAGAGCACAGCATAAATATACCAAGGGCATCCATGGATGTGAAAATTTAAATTATTATGAAAGACTAAAATATCTGAACTTGTACAGTGTCTCTTACAGATACCTAACAGGATATCTTATTCAAGTACATAGGGCATTTATAGACAACTACCTCTGGGAATGTTTAGTGTTATCAAAAGTACTACAGAGTCATCAGACAACCTATGTAGAAGATTCTATATGAATGAGAAGTGTACTAATTGGTTCTCTGACAGAGTAGCTGATGCATGGAACAGACTACTAAATTACATTAAAGCAAGTACTAGTTTAGATATTTTTAAGAACAGCCTGAACACTTATTATAGGAACAAGTGGTTTGGTATAATGCCCATGCTTGAAATTATTTGTACATATGTATATGTATGTACACTTACCAGGCCTAATAAGGAGAAAATCACAGTCAGTTTTCTATCAGGGGTCAGGATCCACCAAACCACCTGCACACACTCAAGTCATTAGACTACAAGTACCAGTATGACTCACTCATAGTCCATGTGAGAGTAAATGACCTGAGAACTACCTCCCTGGACTACATAAAGAAAGACATTATGGAGATCTTTGACTATGTGTCTCAGGCTGTTATGTGCCTAGCATTGATCAGCATTCTATCTTCACCAAGGAAGACACAATATGAATAAAAGATGAATGACTTTGATAATTGGCTTAGTTTCTGGTATCAGTCCAAGGGAGTACAATATTTGTCAACAATAGAGACTATAGTCAGCATACTAGTTTGCTTTGTCAAGGGTGGTCTGCACTTGTCCCCTTAAGGCTTTCAAATATTAGTGAAAACATTGTCTTTCCCCATAGTGCCTTTTTAGGCAATGCCAAACTGACAACCAAGGGAAACTAAAGGTGTGACTGCTCAAAGCCAGGAGCATAACCAAGAAATTCTACTCCCTGCAGCCTCTCCTCATCCTGGAGAATGTGGACGTCTGTGCAGTTAATGAGACATGATTTAAAGCTGTGGAGAGCACTTCAGCAGTGCATGGCTCCAGTGCCTTCCACACATTCAGGCCAGCTACTGCACAGGCAGGGACCAAAGATGAGGTGTCTCAATCTATATCAACAACAAACTCACTTCAAGACTCATCAAATAGGACAATATGCTTTAGCTTCTACATGTTCAGATTTCCAATACAAAGTCCCATATATCCTTACAAGCTATAGGTCACCCAATATGACTCCAGAAACCTTAACTCATACATGGACTTACTGGAGGCCTTCACCATTCATCTCAATACTATATTCACGGGTAACTTCAACTACCTCAATATATACTGGGATATTTACATGCAACCTTACATGCCCAGAGATTCCTGAACTTTGTAAAGACAAACAACTTGGACCAAATAGTCCATACACCCACTAGCGGTGCAAAAATACTCAGCCTGGTATTCACAAACATGGAAGAACACCATACCCCACACAAACTGTCGTGTCCTCTCTGGAAATTTCAGACCATGAAGATGTCTCCTTCAAAATTACAATCAGTTCTGTGACCCAGGCTAACCTTGTAACATTTAATAGCTATTCTAAGGCAAACTTCCTACTAAGTGATAACCGGTCAAAATGTAAGCCCCTCCCACACGAAAACCCTGAAAACACAGTTGCCTGTGTGGAATTTTTCAAAAATCCTATACAATCATGTCAATAAATGCACAGAGACAACTGTGCCTGCCAGAAATAATCCCAGAACTAACTCAAAAAACAAGCCACCATGCTAGAATCCAAACACAGGCAAGTTGATTAACAAAAGAAAAAGGTCATAGCTGAGATTAGGAAGTGCTGCTCCCAGCATTATAAAACATTCATCAATGTAAACAAACAACTATGAGTTCAAATTAAGTCTACAAAAGCCAAACTTGAACCAAAGATAGCCTCCCAGGTGAATGACAATCACAAGACTTTCGTTAGCTATGTCCAAAACCTCAAAGTCACCACACAGCAGTGTGCAGAGCTGATTGTAAATGGACTCAACTACATGCAGCTAGAAGATGCAGCAAATCTGTTGGCTGACAAATTCAGCTCCAGGTTTACCCCCTCTCCCCCTCAGATGACCCTCAGGAAATACCATCAAACAAAAACTCTTCCCTCCTATCACTAGGGAGCTGGTCCTAGATGCGCTCTCTATGGCCAAAAGTATTGCATTTAGGGACCCTGATAATATCTCAGGATGCCTCCTAAATAGACTGAAACATGACCTATTGGGACCTCTGGAGTCACTGTTTAACCACTGCCTCCAGACAAGCTTTGTGCCATGCAAATGGAGAACTCCATAGGTCATCCCTCTGCACAAGGGATGGTCATCAATGGACCCTGGGAACCACAGAGCCATGAGTCTAACAAGTCTAATATGCAAACCCATGTAAAGATTTATCATGAAAATGATTAATAAACACAGAGGAAACCTTCAAACACTAGATCCAACACAGTTTGGTTTTGTCAAGGGCAGATCATGCCTACTTATCCTGGTAAATGGCAATGGATAAGGGCAAAATGAGCAGACTGCTTACATTGAGCTGGTTAAGGCATATGATACAATACCTCACATGAGCATTATTAACAACCTCATGGATATAGACATACATCCTTGTGTTACATGCTGGATATCCAGCTGCCTCTCATATAGGACCCAGGAAGTTAGGATATGTAAGACTACCTTCACAAAGAGGTCGATCACTACTGGGGTCCCTCAGGGCTCCGTGCTGGGTCTGCACTTTTTTGACATCTACTTCTCAGAAGTCAAGGCCAATGTCAAGGGCCTGATGCTTGCAAATCAGAAGTAGTTACAGAATTCTCTAAGATAGTAACATTCTACAAGAAGGATTAACGCACATGACTGGTGCCAAAGCCATAGCTTAAAACTCAATGCCAAGAAATGCATACTAGAACCCTTTGAGAAGCTAGCCATCCTAGGAAATTACTTCACAGATAACACACTCCTAAGAGTAAAACCAGTAGTCAGGGATTTGGGTAGATAGTAATCTGACTTTTGACCAAGTGTCGAAGACAGTAAGGAAATAATTCTGTATTGCTCAACTTATCTGGGTTCAAGGAAGCCATTATGTCACTGTACTCAGCCATCAACAGACCCACCATTGAGTATAATGCCTCCTTCTGTATGTACCTGACCAGGCACATGCAACAACTGGAATGTCCACAGAGGTTCCTTACAAAAAGAATACAGGAGTAGACAGCATGCTCTATGCAGACTGCCTCAAAGTCCTATCTCTATACTCTGTTTCCTACAGACTATTGACAGGCAATCTATGCCTGTTATACTAGGCATCCTTGGATCCCAATCTATGCCTGTTATACTAGGCATCCTTGGATCCCAATCTATGCCTGTTATACTAGGCATCCTTGGATCCCAATCTATGCCTGTTATACTAGGCATCCTTGGATCCCAATCTATGTCTGTTATACTAGGCATCCTTGGATCCCAATCTATGTCTGTTATACTAGGCATCCTTAGATCCCATTCTCATTGGCTGTTTGCATACCCACAAAACGAACAGGATCTGGATCACTTGAGCTAGGGATTTAAACCTTACTTGTGACATATGAAGGGCAAGTTGGAGAGACAGGTATGTGTCTCAGAGAATTCACCTTCTCTGAAACAGGCTTCCCATCCATGTGAGGCAGAGCTCTTCCCTAACTCTATACAACAGAAACCTGGACCAGTGAATGGGAAATCATAAATACACCCCAGGAGTAATGATAGGAAATAGTAAATGCACCCCAGGAGTAACACCTATGTCTCTAATGAGCAGAGGCAGCCTGTAAATCTTGCCCTAGTTTACATATACCCCTTAAAATAATCTCTAAGGCACATAAGCATGAAGAACACAATTGCAATGCTTGATGAGGCTTATAAAGGCCCCAGTGGTCATTTAGCTTAATATACACCTATGAATCTTACAAAACTTAACTGAAGATACTGACAAACTCTGAAGCCTTTGGTGGAAATTGGAGACAGCTAACATCTGAACATTTATTAAAGAATATCCCATGCCTGTATCAAACATTTATACCAGATAATCAAGTATTGATGGGGCTGTAGTCTAAAAAATCCATCCCCTTCTTTAAAGCCCATACTGAAAATGTGTCCATTTATTTTTTATACATTTCACATTTATTGGCTTTCTAGACAGACACAAGGATTTGGATAACCTATCAGAATAAGCTGCATCCTTGACCTTGATTGGAATTGAGGAAACCATGGAGTGAAATTGAGGGCATGAAGGTCCAGGTGAGTTAACAAGATTCTGAAGGGTCTCACACTGAGAGGCTTCAAAAATCTTATTACTGAGACCAGAATGGGGTTATGAGAATAACATTGATATTGCTTATTGTCTTTGGAGGCCACTGCCAGATTAGAACATCCTTGGGCAACACACCTAGAAGGACAGTCAGGGAAAAGAGGTTGCTGCACTTGGCACTAGCTAGGGAGGCAAAGATGTTGTAACAAGGCTTCCTCAATCTGAAGAAGAGACTCCACTGCTGTCCAGCTGAGAAACCACTCTTGTGGCATCAGTACACACTGGTTGAGCCAATCCACTAAGATGCAGGCTTCTCCAGGAATGTGAGCAGAAAATAAAAAAATTATCTGAGGACTTGGATATTTCCACAGCTTGATCACCTTCTGACACCAGGAATAGGAAAGAGTTTCGCCATGCTTGTTTTTACACCACACCATTGTCATGCTGCCACAGCTTATGTCAATCAGGGTTGAGAAAGCAAATCTTAAAAGGCCTGCAGAATGAGAAGAACTGGCCTTATTTCCAGTACATTAATATACAGTCTGACCTTGTTTTGTGATCACTCACCTTTGACTGTCCTTCTTGAAAATGTCCTCTTCACCCTAAGGCAGAGGTGTTCATGTTGACAGATATCCCAGAGTTAAGAATTTAGAAGAGGAGACACACAGAAGTTTTGTAGCTGAGAATTCATGCTAGGCACTTTCTGCATGCCTTGCAAATTCTAACATGATGCAACATCAGGTCTCCATTGTGTCTGTACAGCCCCCTGGAAGACTGTCAAGTGGAACTTTCCAACAGGTATGAGAAAAATCATTGCTGCTATGAATTCCAAAGCCTTGAGGCACATCCTCACTGGCACTGCTCTGTAAATAAATTTTAGTATACTATGTGAACAATGGAAATAAGCCTTTCTTAGGGAAAACTGGTCCTGAACAGAAGGGTGTCTAGCAAACAAACTATGAAAGCTATTGTCTGTTTGGGCTGCTAATGAAACTTGCTAAGTTTTTTCTTTTGTGATTCCCAGTACTAGGACTATTAAAGGACAGAATACCTGGTGGAAATCAGATTCTCTAAGTTTGAAGTAACAAAGGGATTTTTGTCAATGTACAGAAAGACCTTAACTGCTTGCAGCCTCAAATTTGTCACAGCTGACATTACATATTTTGTGAATACCATGATGGCAGAAGACAATCCATAAGGAAGAGCCTAGAACAGAAAATGGATGGATCCATTGCTAAAGTGTAGGAACCGCCTTGAATCTTTGGCAAGCTTTACGTGTAGATATGTGGCTGGGAGATTCAAACAGCGCATACTATTTCCTTTTAGCAAGCGTGGAGGCAATGGCCATGCCATGAACATCTGGAATACCTGATTTAGTATAAATTGAAGCCACTCAAGCATAGAAAGGACCTGAGTTCCTTGGTCTTTTTTCTCACTAAAATGAATCTGAAATCAAATTGAGATGATTCTCTAGCCTGGTAGGATTTCCTTGATGGCCCATTTAATGAAGAGTTTTGAAATCTTGCTAAATGCCACTCTCTTTTAATTAACTGGGACGTTAAGAAGAGAAAGAGTGTGTGACTGGGGTGGGAAGAGGAAGTAGAATTAAATATCTTTTGGATGTTATATCCAGTATCTATCTGTTATGTGTGGTGGTCTCCCATACTGGTGGATGGAAGGAAAATAGCCCTTCAACTACCTCCAGAGTGGAAAGGTCAGGCCCTAAACTGTGGACTGCAGAATCTCTGATTTTGGTAGGAATTCCTAACATCAGGTTAGTGATAACTGGGGAACCACCACCCCATCTATGTTGTTTTTCTTCTGGCTGTTGATGTTGTTGCTACTCTTTGCTTCACAAAAACATCTGACATGGACTTTTTCCTTCCTGGACAGGGGGGTGATAAGAAACTATAAAGTTTATGTCAACAGCTGTAATGGGTTTCTCTCCTTTTCACTTTCTTCCAGCTTTTCCTTAATCATCATTCTTGAATAGGATGAAGCCATTAAATAAGCTTATTAAGGAAAGTCACCCTAGAATTTTCAACAAAGTCAATGAGGTGAAGCCAGGCTTGATGGCATATGATCACTGCATTACCTGCTGTCCTCACTGCACTGTCTGCTGCAGTGTATATACATACATACATACAAATATTTCAGGCATGGGCATTAATGCCCTTCTAGCCTCTCAGTACAACAAAACAGTTGTTCCCATAATAACGGACTGGACTGTTCTTAAAAATATCTAAACTACCACTTGCTTTGATGTAATTTGGTAATCTGTTCCATGCATCAGCTGCTCTCTTACAGAACCAATTAGTACACTTCTCATTCCTGTAGAATCTTCTACATAGGTTGTCTGATGATTCTCTACTACTTTTTTGATAACCCCAAACATTCCCAGAGGTAGTTGTCTCTAAATGCCCTATAAACCAGAATAATGTCTCCTCTTAAATATCTGTATGAGACACTGTACAAGTTCTGATAGTTTAGCCTTTCATAAGAATTTACATTTTCACATCCGTGGATGCCCTTGGTATATTTCCACTGTACTCATTCCAGTTTACTCATACTTGTTTTCTTATAAGGTTTCCATATTGTTATTCCATACTCTAGTTTGGATCTAATGTAACTAATACTTCATAGATCTTTTTATGCAAGCTATAGTTATATAACTGTCATTATTCAATTAGTTGATATGATTAGAAAAATTCAAAGCTGGATCAACCCATATAACCAGGTCCTTAAATGAATCTACAGTTTCAATCAGTGTGTGCTGTATTAAATATTAGCATTTCAGTTTAGGTCTACTAGATCTCATATGCTTAGTTTTTGATGTATTTATCAGCATATTATTATCCTGTGCCCAAATAGTCAATTTAGTCAAATTCTTTTGCAGATGAGCCCTACCTGTAACATATGTAGTCAGTTTACCCATTTTTCAAGTCATCTGCATACAGGCTATAAAACACCACAGATAAGAAGATAAATCTGAAAGATACAATCTGAACAAGTACGGGCCTAGGACAGAGCCCTGTCGGACACCCTGACTATTATCTCAAATTTCACCTGCCCAGTTGCTGTATGATACTTGCCATGTTTTATTTTTAAGCCATGCAGCTCTCTGTTTTATCAAGAGTACATCAATACCCAGTTGCTTTAATTTCTTGATCAGTGTTTTGTCTATGATGCTGAAGTTAGATCTATAGAAATTACATCACAGCACAAATATTTTCATTCATAACTGTTATACTGTTACAGAACATCTTCTTACAGGTGGTAATAGATCTATTTTCAATGTATGCATGCTGATATATGGCTTCAAGTCTCAACCTTTTAATTCTGACAATAACTTATCCAATATTACTTCTCCATTTATCTTTTCACAACATGAAAGCAGACTTAAGGGTCTGTATGACACTGGGTGTGTCCTACTTCCCTTTCTCTTAAAGACAGGTTTAATAAGTCCATTGTCTCCAATCTTGAGGACTCTCCACATATTTATATAGATATAATGGTACTGTAAATTCTTGCTGAAGTGTTCTCAGGTCATTATTACTATTTTTTTCTCCTGCGTGCTTTGTTTTGATCCAGTTTGCATAGTTATTTTTAAATACAATTTAATATGGTTTATTTTTTAAACAAGACACATCTTTATTAAACCCTCAAAACATAAGCAATCATACATTTATATAAATGAAAACAGACCACACTGACACAATCCTAATTGCAAGCATTTCACACCACAAACCATACCATAAGCCATAGTGCCTACAGTGGGGAGCTACAACTTGATATGAGCCATATTCCCACCTGCGAGGTTTAAATAGGGCTGACTTCCTGCCCTTTGCGATGATTGGACAATTTTGAATATGCTGAGCTAAGCTAAGCACCGGCAAACCCGCTTAGCAAAGATAAGCATTGATTAAAGGGGTAGATGCTAAGCCCTGCTTACCAGTGTGCATATTTGCTTAGCTATGCTAATTCTTGGTTAGAATTTACATTTAAGCAATGCTTATACTGGCTAAGCATAGCTGAGCACAAGTTAGCATTGTTCAACTTTCCTTTTACAGACTATCAGCATTGTGGGGTTGATTCCTCATAAATTACATATTATATGTATGTTTACCTTCCATAACATCCCCCTATGTGCTTTCATTACATTACATTCTTTTATGGCTATACTATATGGGACACTTTTGTTTATATGGGGGTTTCACATCCGTACTTCACTGACACCTCACATTTGGACCTGTTACACTACACTGATTAATAAATATATATTATTCACTACCTGTTGATAACAAAATATACTTTTAGTGCTGTTTTCACAGATAAAATGAATGGACTACATTGGAGCTCAAACCGTGAATGTCTTCATGAAAAGCTAAAGCTCTAACCACTATGTTATTTCACTTTAGACTGTTTTGGCTGTATATTTCTATTTAGTTCATTGGGATGTGTAAGCCAAGCTGAGCATAGCTGCGTGTCGCTCAAACCCACTCAACTACGCTTAAACTTTATTGGAGATTGAAAAAAAAAATAAACGTGTAACATTACGCTTATAAACTGAGAAAGCTGCTAGTATGTATCAATTTGTGTTAGAGGACATTTTATGAGTGAAAGGCCAAAAATATTAGGGAATAATCCAGACACTCTGCGAAAATCTGAACAGTTAAGTGCTATGTTGTGAGGGGGCTGTGCTTATATTTACCATGGAACATTTTAGCTACTGTGGAATTGCTGTATGGCAATTCTAGAGTGCAGAGGGTGTGTGTACTGTGTAAGCATTACTCAGACATGATCGTTCTTGTTTTATGTCGTTTAGAGTAGACAGCAGTATGCCCTCATGAATATGAAGGGCGCACTGCTGTCCTAGAAGGTTATGGAACGCTCCATGCAAGAATAACACTATTCTTGCACGGAGCTTGATGAATCAGGAATGTGGTTTTGGATACATTTTCCCAACTTTATTAGTAGCACAACATTGAATAATTGCAGTCTTTACTGAAATCTTTTAGTTTTTATTAAACAAAAACAAATCTGTCTTTGCATATCCATGTAGTGTAATATGTATTCTGCTTTACTAGAATAATTATTTTATATTTTATTTTATCTACATTTTGGCTAGCAGCGTAGATCTCAGAACACTAAATGACCAATTGCAGACTCAGCCCTAAGAAATTAGAAATTATGGAAATGTTGGAAGATTTATAGACTTGTTGATATTAGCTTTTGTAGCTACTTTAGGCATGACAGTGGAGGTTGTTTGCAGAACTATCCTATATTTATGGAAGACCAGATATGGTAATTTGTACACAAAGCCTGGTTTTCAGAAATTATTCTGGCTAAGGTAATTGACCTTGAAGAATGTTTTTCAGGTTAGAAATTTTATTTCTGCTCTAAAGGTTGGTTTGAAGGGAAGAAGTGTGAGATTTTCTATTAGGAAATACAGGTCTGTCTGAAGAACAGGTGCTCTTATTGCAGTTCTGATGAGAAAAGTGCCTCTTAGTACTGACCCAACACTTGACCAAAATGTGCAGAAAACCTTAAAAGCAACCTTTCTAAAAGCCAAGGATCTCCTAGACATTCATCCTACAAAGAGAATCTTCAGCAACCCCAAAAGCACTCCACCAAAGCAACATCATACAACCACACCCTAAGGAGCCTCAACTACACAGCCCATATGACAAGCCAATACACTCCTCTTTATTTTAATCATAGAAGACTTCATTGTGAGACATACAGATGTCATCTAGGCATACAACATCAGGGGGATATATTTCCATAAGACCAAGATATCTGAGTAAGGTAAGAGACAAAAAAATTAAGAAATGGAAGAGAGGTTGAACTACAACTTTGGAAACTGAAATAAAGAAGCTGGACAAATAGATTAGGCATAGTGTGAGACAAGAAAATTTTTAAGAAGATTTGTACAAAGATATTGGGCATAATAGGAAGCCTTTTTATAGATACATAAGCTGTGGAAGAAGTAAAGACACACAAATTGATAAACTGTGTGCAGATTCTAAAATTTATTCTCAGACACAACAAATTATAGATATATTTACAAAATCTTATGCAAAACAGTTTGGCTCCACAAAAGGGGTGATAAGCTGTCCTAGTGACATCCAGGTAACCCCAGATACTGGAGTCACATTAGATTATACTGAAAAGAACTGTGCAGACTGGATCCAAACAAAGCACAGGGAGGAGACGGAATTAGTAACATTGATCTGAGAACACTTCAGCAAGAACTTATGGTACCATTATATCTATTATTCACTAGATCATATAAACATGGGGAGATTGGAGACATGCACTTATTAAACCTGTCTTCAAGGTAAAGAGGAGTAGGACAAACCCAGAGTGATATAGACCCTTAAGTCTACTTGTGGAAAAATAATGGAGAAAGTAATACTGGATAAGTTATTGTTAGAACTGGATAAGTTGGGACTTGAAACCATATATCAGCATGCATATGTTGAAAACAGATCTATTACCACCTGTATAACATGATGTTCTATAACAATATAACAGCTACAGATACAGATTTTAACTTCAGCATTTGATAGGGTCATACACAAAACACTGATCAATAAATTAGTACAACTAGATATTGGTGTACTCTTGATAAGATGGATAGCGGCATGACTCACAAATAGGACATGGCAAGTATCATACAGCAATTGGACAGGCAAAATCCTTGGTTACAGTCAGGGTGTCCTACAGGGCTCTGTCCTAGGCCCTTACTTATTTAGATTGTATCTTACAGACCTAACTGTTTCATCTTAGGTGTTCTGCTGTCTATATGCAGATGGCCTGAAATCGCGTAAACTGATTGCATGTATTACAGATAAGCATGTCTGCAAAATAACTTGACTAAATTGACCATTTTGGCCCAGGAGAATAATATGCTGATAAATACATCACAAACTAAGCATATGAGATTTCGGAGACACAAATTGAAAGGTGAATATTTAATACAGCACACAGTGATTGAAATTGTAGACTCATTTAAGTACATGGGTATATGGGTAAATTCAGATATGAGTTTTTCCAATCATATTAACCAATTGGTTAATGATAGTAATAGAATTATAGGTTTCATAAAAAGATTTATAAAGTCTAGGAAATCAGACAAATAACTAATTAATTGTTTGTTAGTTGCATTAGACCCAAACTTGGGTATGGAATAACAATATGGAAACCCTATAAGAAAACAAGCATGAGTAAACTGGAAAGAGCACAGCATAAATATACCAAGGGCATCCATGGATGTGAAAATTTAAATTATTATGAAAGACTAAAATATCTGAACTTGTACAGTGTCTCTTACAGATACCTAACAGGATATCTTATTCAAGTACATAGGGCATTTATAGACAACTACCTCTGGGAATGTTTAGTGTTATCAAAAAGTACTACAGAGTCATCAGACAACCTATGTAGAAGATTCTATATGAATGAGAAGTGTACTAATTGGTTCTCTGACAGAGTAGCTGATGCATGGAACAGACTACTAAATTACATTAAAGCAAGTACTAGTTTAGATATTTTTAAGAACAGCCTGAACACTTATTATAGGAACAAGTGGTTTGGTATAATGCCCATGCTTGAAATTATTTGTACATATGTATATGTATGTACACTTACCAGGCCTAATAAGGAGAAAATCACAGTCAGTTTTCTATCAGGGGTCAGGATCCACCAAACCACCCGCACACACTCAAGTCATTAGACTACAAGTACCAGTATGACTCACTCATAGTCCATGTGAGAGTAAATGACCTGAGAACTACCTCCCTGGACTACATAAAGAAAGACATTATGGAGATCTTTGACTATGTGTCTCAGGCTGTTATGTGCCTAGCATTGATCAGCATTCTATCTTCACCAAGGAAGACACAATATGAATAAAAGATGAATGACTTTGATAATTGGCTTAGTTTCTGGTATCAGTCCAAGGGAGTACAATATTTGTCAACAATAGAGACTATAGTCAGCATACTAGTTTGCTTTGTCAAGGGTGGTCTGCACTTGTCCCCTTAAGGCTTTCAAATATTAGTGAAAACATTGTCTTTCCCCATAGTGCCTTTTTAGGCAATGCCAAACTGACAACCAAGGGAAACTAAAGGTGTGACTGCTCAAAGCCAGGAGCATAACCAAGAAATTCTACTCCCTGCAGCCTCTCCTCATCCTGGAGAATGTGGACGTCTGTGCAGTTAATGAGACATGATTTAAAGCTGTGGAGAGCACTTCAGCAGTGCATGGCTCCAGTGCCTTCCACACATTCAGGCCAGCTACTGCACAGGCAGGGACCAAAGATGAGGTGTCTCAATCTATATCAACAACAAACTCACTTCAAGACTCATCAAATAGGACAATATGCTTTAGCTTCTACATGTTCAGATTTCCAATACAAAGTCCCATATATCCTTACAAGCTATAGGTCACCCAATATGACTCCAGAAACCTTAACTCATACATGGACTTACTGGAGGCCTTCACCATTCATCTCAATACTATATTCACGGGTAACTTCAACTACCTCAATATATACTGGGATATTTACATGCAACCTTACATGCCCAGAGATTCCTGAACTTTGTAAAGACAAACAACTTGGACCAAATAGTCCATACACCCACTAGCGGTGCAAAAATACTCAGCCTGGTATTCACAAACATGGAAGAACACCATACCCCACACAAACTGTCGTGTCCTCTCTGGAAATTTCAGACCATGAAGATGTCTCCTTCAAAATTACAATCAGTTCTGTGACCCAGGCTAACCTTGTAACATTTAATAGCTATTCTAAGGCAAACTTCCTACTAAGTGATAACCGGTCAAAAATGTAAGCCCCCCCCCCTCCCACACCGAAAACCCTGAAAACACAGTTGCCTGTGTGGAATTTTTCAAAAAATCCTATACAATCATGTCAATAAATGCACAGAGACAACTGTGCCTGCCAGAAATAATCCCAGAACTAACTCAAAAAACAAGCCACCATGCTAGAATCCAAACACAGGCAAGTTGATTAACAAAAGAAAAAGGTCATAGCTGAGATTAGGA
Organism: Protopterus annectens; assembly: GCF_019279795.1. NCBI lineage: Eukaryota > Metazoa > Chordata > Ceratodontiformes > Protopteridae > Protopterus > Protopterus annectens. The sequence goes on along the minus strand of NC_056727.1, from coordinate 260,887,568 downwards.
AGTGCTGCTCCCAGCATTATAAAACATTCATCAATGTAAACAAACAACTATGAGTTCAAATTAAGTCTACAAAAGCCAAACTTGAACCAAAGATAGCCTCCCAGGTGAATGACAATCACAAGACTTTCGTTAGCTATGTCCAAAACCTCAAAGTCACCACACAGCAGTGTGCAGAGCTGATTGTAAATTGACTCAACTACATGCAGCTAGAAGATGCAGCAAATCTGTTGGCTGACAAATTCAGCTCCAGGTTTACCCCCTCTCCCCCTCAGATGACCCTCAGGAAATACCATCAAACAAAACTCTTCCCTCCTATCACTAGGGAGCTGGTCCTAGATGCGCTCTCTATGGCCAAAAGTATTGCATTTAGGGACCCTGATAATATCTCAGGATGCCTCCTAAATAGACTGAAACATGACCTATTGGGACCTCTGGAGTCACTGTTTAACCACTGCCTCCAGACAAGCTTTGTGCCATGCAAATGGAGAACTCCATAGGTCATCCCTCTGCACAAGGGATGGTCATCAATGGACCCTGGGAACCACAGAGCCATGAGTCTAACAAGTCTAATATGCAAACCCATGTAAAGATTTATCATGAAAATGATTAATAAACACAGAGGAAACCTTCAAACACTAGATCCAACACAGTTTGGTTTTGTCAAGGGCAGATCATGCCTACTTATCCTGGTAAATGGCAATGGATAAGGGCAAAATGAGCAGACTGCTTACATTGAGCTGGTTAAGGCATATGATACAATACCTCACATGAGCATTATTAACAACCTCATGGATATAGACATACATCCTTGTGTTACATGCTGGATATCCAGCTGCCTCTCATATAGGACCCAGGAAGTTAGGATATGTAAGACTACCTTCACAAAGAGGTCGATCACTACTGGGGTCCCTCAGGGCTCCGTGCTGGGTCTGCACTTTTTTGACATCTACTTCTCAGAAGTCAAGGCCAATGTCAAGGGCCTGATGCTTGCAAATCAGAAGTAGTTACAGAATTCTCTAAGATAGTAACATTCTACAAGAAGGATTAACGCACATGACTGGTGCCAAAGCCATAGCTTAAAACTCAATGCCAAGAAATGCATACTAGAACCCTTTGAGAAGCTAGCCATCCTAGGAAATTACTTCACAGATAACACACTCCTAAGAGTAAAACCAGTAGTCAGGGATTTGGGTAGATAGTAATCTGACTTTTGACCAAGTGTCGAAGACAGTAAGGAAATAATTCTGTATTGCTCAACTTATCTGGGTTCAAGGAAGCCATTATGTCACTGTACTCAGCCATCAACAGACCCACCATTGAGTATAATGCCTCCTTCTGTATGTACCTGACCAGGCACATGCAACAACTGGAATGTCCACAGAGGTTCCTTACAAAAAGAATACAGGGAGTAGACAGCATGCTCTATGCAGACTGCCTCAAAGCCCTATCTCTATACTCTGTTTCCTACAGACTATTGACAGGCAATCTATGCCTGTTATACTAGGCATCCTTGGATCCCAATCTATGCCTGTTATACTAGGCATCCTTGGATCCCAATCTATGCCTGTTATACTAGGCATCCTTGGATCCCAATCTATGCCTGTTATACTAGGCATCCTTGGATCCCAATCTATGTCTGTTATACTAGGCATCCTTGGATCCCAATCTATGTCTGTTATACTAGGCATCCTTAGATCCCATTCTCATTGGCTGTTTGCATACCCACAAAACGAACAGGATCTGGATCACTTGAGCTAGGGATTTAAACCTTACTTGTGACATATGAAGGGCAAGTTGGAGAGACAGGTATGTGTCTCAGAGAATTCACCTTCTCTGAAACAGGCTTCCCATCCATGTGAGGCAGAGCTCTTCCCTAACTCTATACAACAGAAACCTGGACCAGTGAATGGGAAATCATAAATACACCCCAGGAGTAATGATAGGAAATAGTAAATGCACCCCAGGAGTAACACCTATGTCTCTAATGAGCAGAGGCAGCCTGTAAATCTTGCCCTAGTTTACATATACCCCTTAAAATAATCTCTAAGGCACATAAGCATGAAGAACACAATTGCAATGCTTGATGAGGCTTATAAAGGCCCCAGTGGTCATTTAGCTTAATATACACCTATGAATCTTACAAAACTTAACTGAAGATACTGACAAACTCTGAAGCCTTTGGTGGAAATTGGAGACAGCTAACATCTGAACATTTATTAAAGAATATCCCATGCCTGTATCAAACATTTATACCAGATAATCAAGTATTGATGGGGCTGTAGTCTAAAAAAAATCCATCCCCTTCTTTAAAGCCCATACTGAAAATGTGTCCATTTATTTTTTATACATTTCACATTTATTGGCTTTCTAGACAGACACAAGGATTTGGATAACCTATCAGAATAAGCTGCATCCTTGACCTTGATTGGAATTGAGGAAACCATGGAGTGAAATTGAGGGCATGAAGGTCCAGGTGAGTTAACAAGATTCTGAAGGGTCTCACACTGAGAGGCTTCAAAAATCTTATTACTGAGACCAGAATGGGGTTATGAGAATAACATTGATATTGCTTATTGTCTTTGGAGGCCACTGCCAGATTAGAACATCCTTGGGCAACACACCTAGAAGGACAGTCAGGGAAAAGAGGTTGCTGCACTTGGCACTAGCTAGGGAGGCAAAGATGTTGTAACAAGGCTTCCTCAATCTGAAGAAGAGACTCCACTGCTGTCCAGCTGAGAAACCACTCTTGTGGCATCAGTACACACTGGTTGAGCCAATCCACTAAGATGCAGGCTTCTCCAGGAATGTGAGCAGAAAATAAAAAAATTATCTGAGGACTTGGATATTTCCACAGCTTGATCACCTTCTGACACCAGGAATAGGAAAGAGTTTCGCCATGCTTGTTTTTACACCACACCATTGTCATGCTGCCACAGCTTATGTCAATCAGGGTTGAGAAAGCAAATCTTAAAAGGCCTGCAGAATGAGAAGAACTGGCCTTATTTCCAGTACATTAATATACAGTCTGACCTTGTTTTGTGATCACTCACCTTTGACTGTCCTTCTTGAAAATGTCCTCTTCACCCTAAGGCAGAGGTGTTCATGTTGACAGATATCCCAGAGTTAAGAATTTAGAAGAGGAGACACACAGAAGTTTTGTAGCTGAGAATTCATGCTAGGCACTTTCTGCATGCCTTGCAAATTCTAACATGATGCAACATCAGGTCTCCATTGTGTCTGTACAGCCCCCTGGAAGACTGTCAAGTGGAACTTTCCAACAGGTATGAGAAAAATCATTGCTGCTATGAATTCCAAAGCCTTGAGGCACATCCTCACTGGCACTGCTCTGTAAATAAATTTTAGTATACTATGTGAACAATGGAAATAAGCCTTTCTTAGGGAAAACTGGTCCTGAACAGAAGGGTGTCTAGCAAACAAACTATGAAAGCTATTGTCTGTTTGGGCTGCTAATGAAACTTGCTAAGTTTTTTCTTTTGTGATTCCCAGTACTAGGACTATTAAAGGACAGAATACCTGGTGGAAATCAGATTCTCTAAGTTTGAAGTAACAAAGGGATTTTTGTCAATGTACAGAAAGACCTTAACTGCTTGCAGCCTCAAATTTGTCACAGCTGACATTACATATTTTGTGAATACCATGATGGCAGAAGACAATCCATAAGGAAGAGCCTAGAACAGAAAATGGATGGATCCATTGCTAAAGTGTAGGAACCGCCTTGAATCTTTGGCAAGCTTTACGTGTAGATATGTGGCTGGGAGATTCAAACAGCGCATACTATTTCCTTTTAGCAAGTGTGGAGGCAATGGCCATGCCATGAACATCTGGAATACCTGATTTAGTATAAATTGAAGCCACTCAAGCATAGAAAGGACCTGAGTTCCTTGGTCTTTTTTCTCACTAAAATGAATCTGAAATCAAATTCAGATGATTCCCTAGCCTGGTAGGATTTCCTTGATGGCCCATTTAATGAAGAGTTTTGAAATCTTGCTAAATGCCACTCTCTTTTAATTAACTGGGACGTTAAGAAGAGAAAGAGTGTGTGACTGGGGTGGGAAGAGGAAGTAGAATTAAATATCTTTTGGATGTTATATCCAGTATCTATCTGTTATGTGTGGTGGTCTCCCATACTGGTGGATGGAAGGAAAATAGCCCTTCAACTACCTCCAGAGTGGAAAGGTCAGGCCCTAAACTGTGGACTGCAGAATCTCTGATTTTGGTAGGAATTCCTAACATCAGGTTAGTGATAACTGGGGAACCACCACCCCATCTATGTTGTTTTTCTTCTGGCTGTTGATGTTGTTGCTACTCTTTGCTTCACAAAACATCTGACATGGACTTTTCCTTCCTGGACAGGGGGGTGATAAGAAACTATAAAGTTTATGTCAACAGCTGTAATGGGTTTCTCTCCTTTTCACTTTCTTCCAGCTTTTCCTTAATCATCATTCTTGAATAGGATGAAGCCATTAAATAAGCTTATTAAGGAAAGTCACCCTAGAATTTTCAACAAAGTCAATGAGGTGAAGCCAGGCTTGATGGCATATGATCACTGCATTACCTGCTGTCCTCACTGCACTGTCTGCTGCAGTGTATATACATACATACATACAAATATTTCAGGCATGGGCATTAATGCCCTTCTAGCCTCTCAGTACAACAAAACAGTTGTTCCCATAATAACGGACTGGACTGTTCTTAAAAATATCTAAACTACCACTTGCTTTGATGTAATTTGGTAATCTGTTCCATGCATCAGCTGCTCTCTTACAGAACCAATTAGTACACTTCTCATTCCTGTAGAATCTTCTACATAGGCTGTCTGATAATGCTCTACTACTTTTTGAAAATCCTAAACATTCCCCGAGGTAGTTGTCTCTAAATGCCCTATAAACCAGAATAATGTCTCCTCTTAAATATCTGTATGAGACACTGTACAAGTTCTGATAGTTTAGCCTTTCATAAGAATTTACATTTTCACATCCGTGGATGCCCTTGGTATATTTCCACTGTACTCATTCCAGTTTACTCATACTTGTTTTCTTATAAGGTTTCCATATTGTTATTCCATACTCTAGTTTGGATCTAATGTAACTAATACTTCATAGATCTTTTTATGCAAGCTATAGTTATATAACTGTCATTATTCAATTAGTTGATATGATTAGAAAAATTCAAAGCTGGATCAACCCATATAACCAGGTCCTTAAATGAATCTACAGTTTCAATCAGTGTGTGCTGTATTAAATATTAGCATTTCAGTTTAGGTCTACTAGATCTCATATGCTTAGTTTTGATGTATTTATCAGCATATTATTATCCTGTGCCCAAATAGTCAATTTAGTCAAATTCTTTTGCAGATGAGCCCTACCTGTAACATATGTAGTCAGTTTACCCATTTTTCAAGTCATCTGCATACAGGCTATAAAACACCACAGATAAGAAGATAAATCTGAAAGATACAATCTGAACAAGTACGGGCCTAGGACAGAGCCCTGTCGGACACCCTGACTATTATCTCAAATTTCACCTGCCCAGTTGCTGTATGATACTTGCCATGTTTTATTTTTAAGCCATGCAGCTCTCTGTTTTATCAAGAGTACATCAATACCCAGTTGCTTTAATTTCTTGATCAGTGTTTTGTCTATGATGCTGAAGTTAGATCTATAGAAATTACATCACAGCACAAATATTTTCATTCATAACTGTTATACTGTTACAGAACATCTTCTTACAGGTGGTAATAGATCTATTTTCAATGTATGCATGCTGATATATGGCTTCAAGTCTCAACCTTTTTAATTCTGACAATAACTTATCCAATATTACTTCTCCATTTATCTTTTCACAACATGAAAGCAGACTTAAGGGTCTGTATGACACTGGGTGTGTCCTACTTCCCTTTCTCTTAAAGACAGGTTTAATAAGTCCATTGTCTCCAATCTTGAGGACTCTCCACATATTTATATAGATATAATGGTACTGTAAATTCTTGCTGAAGTGTTCTCAGGTCATTATTACTATTTTTTTCTCCTGCGTGCTTTGTTTTGATCCAGTTTGCATAGTTATTTTTAAATACAATTTAATATGGTTTATTTTTTAAACAAGACACATCTTTATTAAACCCTCAAAACATAAGCAATCATACATTTATATAAATGAAAACAGACCACACTGACACAATCCTAATTGCAAGCATTTCACACCACAAACCATACTGACAAACTTCCAGTTAAAAACATTATACATCACTTATAATCTACCCAATTATTTTCAGTCAAACATTATATATCTCATTTAAGTCCTGCATTCTTTTAAACCTCATTCCTCCCCTGTATGTATTGTTCCCCCAATTCACGTTTTCCTCTGTAGTTTGCTCCTACCCTTTTCTAAAGATTTCAGTTTCAGTTGTTTTATCTCTGTTACTATATTCACTATGTCTAATATAGTTGGTTTAGATTTTAATTTCCATTTTCTAGTAATTGCTTTTTTGGCAGCCACCATAATTAGAGAAAACAAAGCCTTACCATGTCTAGGCAATTCCAAACAGTATCATACCTCATAAAAATCATCTCCCTCGTCACACCAATCTGCCCACTCTGCATCTCCAACAGTACATCCCTCAGGGAATCTTTAAAGTCCACCAACCCACCGCATTCCTAGAAAATAGGTTCCCAAGTGCCTCTTTCTTCCCTGTCACACCTCTAACACTCACCATCTGCCTGAAGTAAAATTCTCTGGAGTCTACTTGGAGTATAAAAATATCTAGGTAAACATTTCAAAGCAAAAATCCTAAATATTCTAGAATTTGTTGCATAATTGGGAGACATACATATATCCTCCCATTGTTTCTCTCTTCCCAATCCTTTCTAACCTCCTCTGATTGATTCTTATAATTATCATGCAATATTTTATATGCTCTAATTATTCCTTTTTTAATGTCAGCTTCTGTTCTAGATTCTACTAAAAACTCTACCAGTGCTGGTCTTTTGTTTAGGACACCCCCTATTTTTTCTCTTTGCCTATACTCTGATATCAATCCTTGATAGGGAAAGAAATATCTAACCTGCAGTCCAAATAAATTCTTGGCTTCTTCCCATTCTATTACCCTTCCCTCTCTAGTTATTTGCTCCCAATACCTTGGCTCATTTGCCCGTTTTCTCCAATCAATAACAGCTCTCTCTTGCCTATTGTCTGTATCCCTACTTGCAGTCATCCATATCGGCAGAATTTCCTTTCTCCATTCCTGTGTTGGCTTAGTTGTTAGAATACTTCCTGCTACTTTATGGATATAACATTCTGTATGATTATTGTTATTCTCCTTAAAGGCCTACATCCAAAATTCCATGTTTTCCTTGTTTCCTGAGTTTCCCGTTTCAACATCATCCTTTTCTACTTTGAATTATAGTTTTTTACTTGTGCTAAGTATAAGATTCTTAACTGTATAGCTCTGAAATACCCCTTCAAATTGGGTAATCCCAATTCACCCTGTTCTACTGGATGAATCATTCTAATTTGATTTCAGTATTTGAGGTTACTTGGATGCCCCCCCCCCAAGTCAAACTGCTTTGCCTTAATTTTGTAAACATGTCTTTAATCTGTTGTGTATGAGAATACATTGAAGAATCTACATGCAGTTTATCAATTTGTATGTCTTTACTCCTTCCACATCTTCTGTATTTATAAAATGTTTTCCTATTATACACAATAGCTTTATATAAATTGTCTTGTTTATGTGAGTTTTCAAAGCTGTAGTTCCACCTCTTTTCCATTTCTTAGATTTTAGTCTCTCTCCTTAATCAAGTATCTTGTTCTTTTGGAAATGTATCCTCCTGACTTTGTATGCCTTGATTCTGATATTAAACATTTTTTTGATTTTTTGCATTCAAACAGCTTTTCTTTTAAAACTTTCCACATTCCTTCTGCAGTTTTCCACTGAATATATAACACCAATTAGTTTTGCATAGTGACTGTTTTGCTTCCATACAATGTTTAATTAACCTTCTGTGCATTGGTTTAGAATTCAGCTTGGCAGAATTGTCTAGCAACAAATTAACCTTCATAACCTCATGATCAATGCACATCAATGGTGGTAAAACTTGACATGAAGTAACAGTAATTTCTTTAAGAACACAAACAATGTCTAATGTTCTGTTCCCTGGTAGACATTTTTACAATTTGAAGCAATTGTTCATGAACATACATTGTGAATAATTTCCTTATTAATGCTGTTGAATCAATATTTTTCCAGCCTGTTTCTCGTAAATTTAAGTCCCCACTCACTATTATTCTTCCCTCCTGTGTTTCATTCAAGAAATGTGTGAATTCCTCTAGGTCATCAGCATTTGACTTTGGTGGTCTATAAACTCCAACAACTGCTACTTGTTCTGGGGTTCTCTTTACTGTCACAGATACACAATCTATAGTATTGGTGTTATCATTGAAGATGTAATAATCACAGGTCTCGTAACTATCTTAACACTTCCACCTAATTTTTTGTTAGAACATCTGTTATGGTAAAAACATTTATACCCTGACAGAACTGGTTTCCAGTTATTGTTCTTTAACCATATTTCATAAACAATAACATCAATCTTGTGGGAACATAGAAAATGTTTTAATTAAGCAAGGCATATTTTGATGATACTCATGATGGTGAGCATAGATGCCTGAGCAGAGAGTTTCTTTTTAAACACTGCATCTGACACCTTTTTCCAGTGATTCAGACATTTTGTCCACATTGGTATCCTGGATTCAGAGCACTTGTGTCTTATACCTATGCACCCTCAATACAAAAGTGGAAGATGTATACACATGCTTCCTGAAATGGCACACATCGCTCAATTACTTCTCAGGATGGTGGACCACAGAGGTATGTGTGGTTGCAACCTTTTTGGGACCATTACGTGACTACTCTACACCCAACATTTATAGTCCATAGGAGTCTAGTGGATCTTATTTAGCTTCCAAGTGTGGATCACACAATGTCAGGTTCCTTCCATGCTTCCTGTGTGGGAAAAGTCACCATTTCATCCACAGGGGTACCATCCAGGAAGGTGAAGGAGTGACTTGAATGCCTCCTGCAAACCCTTATTAGAAAATGAATGGGAAGTAACTGTCCTGACCCCTTTGCACTGCATCATCTGTAAGATTTCCCCAAATGTGGAGAAGTTCGGGTGAAATTGAAGAAATAGCATCACATTCGTCATTGGTATCTGGCTTAGGAGAGTCCTGTGGTGAGTCTATGCATTTCATCTTATGTGAACTCCTGTCCTGCTCCTTCTGTGGGGAACTATTCAGGGAGGAAGACACTGAGGAAGAATTTGACTTAGATATCCTCCTGTATTTCTAAGAAAGGCTCTCAGGCTTTCTGTCCTTCTGTTGTGTAGTTGTGGGAGGCAACAGAGATAAGATAGAAATGGTCATGCCTCGAGGCTATTAGCATAGCAGGCAACAAGGGATGCATTCACAGTGAATATTGTGGTATTGAGACTGCACTGGTCTTAATAACTGAGTCAGCACCAAGGTGCATACTGCTGAGAATCTGACACTTACCTCCATCAACACTGGTATCAGTGAAGCTCCTGTACCAAGTCCTGATGCTGAGCAACTGTTTAGTGTCAACATTGGTGCTGTTGACCCACTGACTCAAAGTTCACAAACTTAGACATTGAAATCAACTCCAAAAGGGTCACTACATATGTTGGGCCTCAGCTATCAGGAAGTCAGCAATGAAGGTAATGATGCTTAGCCAATGCAGCAAAAGCAATCTTGAATTTTATAAGAGCAAAACACATTAGTGAAGTGGGTGATAAAGAGGTTTGAACCATGGAAGGGAAAGTGGTTCATAGGTTGGTACTAGGCTATCGGCTCTGGGCCTTTACAAGCCTAGCCAAACAATTCCCCGGATATTTCTTCCCACGATATTTGGACCCCTGTCTAGCAGGGTGACCGACGTGATCCCTGGGGTAAATTTCCTATCTCCCATCCAATTGTCAAGGTTCCTTTTGAAGAGGATCAAGGAGGTGCTCTGCTTGACATGTATGGGCAATCTATTCCAGAGTCTGGGGAGTCTCTGGGTCAGGAACCTATCCCTCCAGCATATTTTGTTCATTGTGATGACAAGGTTTAGATCCCTGGAGGGTGTGGCTCTGAGGGATTGGGATTTCTTTAAGTGGAGCATGTCCAACAGCTCAGGGTTTGACATGGCCTTGTATGTTAAGCAGAGATCACCTCTGAGTAGACAATATGCCACAGAATATAGCTGGAGTTTTTTAGACAGTCAGCATAGGGCATGTGCTATAGGCCTGTGATTCTTTTAGTGAGGTATTTCTGTGGCCTTTCCAGCTGTTGCAGATGTCCTGTGAGGTACATACCAGACGGGCATTATCCCTGTCCTGTCTTGACAGAGAGGGGAATGGGTTGAGACCTAAACCTATCTGAACCTGCAGCATAGTCATTCACAAATTTAATCTCTGGAGAATAAGATGGTCCTATGAGGGAAAACAAAATGTAAGAACCTGACAGAAGTGCACATAAGGAGAAATCAAATAGAAAAAACCTTCTCTTCTATAGGATTCCAGTCCAGAAGGTTTGGGAGGGTGCTTCTCTCTGCAGGAAACTTTGAAAGAAGGAAATGGAAGCATCCCTAGAAGCAGCTACATCACATTTTTTAGAATACTTGTCTCTAGATTTAACCCTAACAGTGCCACTGGGAGACATTCAACTTTTGGAAGAGGACAGTTCTGAGGCACCCTCTCTATAAAGCAATTCTTTAAGAATCAGTTTATTCCTGTGGTCCATTAATGTACATATTCCAAAACTCCTGCATATGTCAACATGAGCCTGAAGATGGGTAGCACCCAAGCATGTCACACATTGCATATTACTGTCCTGGTGGGATTTTATGGCTGTGATCCTTACATTTCTTGAAACCAGCAGCTTTTTCCATAATACTCTATCCCAAAATCAAAAACTTTTTACATCAGTAATAAGTAGAAAAAACACAACACAATACATACAAAACTAAAAATTCCAGCCTTGTGGGTGAAGAGGATGAATCAGACCAAGCCAGATGTCAGGAAAAAAGGAAATTCCTTGATTAGGTTGAGCACTTTAACAGATTAAAAACATTGGCTATGTTCTGGTCATTACATATGCTTGATTGTGAAGTATTTTGCTTATCAGGAAGATTCATCTTTAAAGCTGTCTGGTCCAGTGGTTGTTTTTAGCATATAACAATCACCAAATAAATGAGTTTTGTGGTTTAGTCATCAAACTAAGTTATGTTTTGCTGTATAGTTTAACAATATATTTTTAAAAAGCTGTACTGAAGTGGAGTTGAGTGTTTAAGACAGACACACACAAAGAAACCACTTAGACAGACATATACAAACACACTTACATATAGGCAGTAATCCTAATAATTCTGTCAAAGACATGCACACATCATATAAGTGAAGTCAAGTATGTGGAAGGCATGTATTGTGTACTGGGTGACAGGAAGCCAGTTTTCAGTGATACTCATACTGATTAAGATGTGAGGATATGACACATGTGCACTGGTGATTGCATCAAGCCATGTCCTTCATTGGTGTGATACTGGACCAGTGTGAATAGCTCCCTTAGACAAACACCTGTCTGAAATCTTGGCCCTGAACTGCAGGCATTAACATGGGAAAACCAAAAGGACCCTGCGTGACCTGGACCACTGGATCTTGCTAGACCCAGCAAAAGACTTAGGGAACAGATTCCTGGGATTCAGGTACTACTCTGTTAACAGCCTAATGACACAGAAGGCCACTCCCCCAGATCAGGCATGCTGTATATGTGCTTTGGCTGATCAGCTAAGGATGCAGCCCCCAGATAGTTGCAGGGGAGAACCTTCTTAGGCATCTCAAAATCTGCTAAACTGGAGGACAGTTGTAAGCTTGAGCCCTCAGTAGGTGAGTGAGAGATTGTAACATTCCAGGACTGGAGAGTAATCTCAGTAATGGACTTAATTTGCAAGAAGGTGTGACCCTGTCTGCCCTCCAATGTTTTGACTTCTGACAATGCCTTAGGAAAAGCATGGGCTGCATGTAGTATATTCCTACCAATCACAGTGTTGGATATGTTTAACTACCAGTAACCTCTGAGTAGTGAGGCAGCAAAATAGCATCTGCTTAACTTACATGTGGGCAGGCTGAATCACTGGCACTTATGGTGGTATTCCACATTATGCTCTACTTCCAGGAAGAAGAAATGATACTGTTATGGCTTTTGGCTTATTATTTGGTGACCACACTTGGACAACCTTGGTGCTTTAGGCATTTGCATTGTATGCAGCAGCATTCCCATGGAGTATGCCGGGATAAAGATCCAAACTACCCGGACAGCAGAAAAGAGCAAGTGATCTTTAGAGAAAAAAAGATGAACTGGAATAAACGAGATAAATCCCAATATTAAAATAAATGTTTTTGTAATGGTTAAATTTTAAATAATAATAAATTGTAAAGACAAGGTTCATACTTTCAATAATAAACATGCCCAGACAGTAGTAAACTTAGCACTGTATTTTAAAGCTGTGAGGAGAAGGACAGCTAGCAGTTTAGGCACTTCAGTATGTCTTATAGCACCTCATCCCACTTACTTAACAGAATCAGAGGGCTTTTTAAAGAAATAAACGTCTGAATGCTAAATGAAATGTATCTATTGGTATGCCTATCTCTAGCAGGTAATGAGTAATCACCAACCCTCTGGAATTACTTGCATATTTGAAAGTTAGCACTGTGCTCACTGATGCAAGCAAGAATAATGAAATATCATGCACTCACTATATAAAATTGGTTCAACCGTTTAATTTACTGCAAGATTATCTCAGGGTACACCACCCTTAATACTGGAAACTCCAGAAAGCATATTTTATACAACATCTCAGTTTCCCTCTATCAACACTATCATTTCATCATCAATTCTTGACTTCAAACATAAAAGCAGTCCCTAATAGTAGATTGTCACAGACTCCATCCAAGTTGTTCAGGGAGTTCTTATGCACTCTCAGCCATAAACAGGTCTTGCACCAATATGTGTGTGAGTTTAATCAATGAAGACATTGTACAATGCACATAAGATACCACCTCTATTCAATTCCTTGGGGTACTTCTGCTATCTCTAGTAAGACGTGCAAAGCTGAAACATCACTGTCAGTGGTATGTACTTTCCCTGGGTTTGCCCATCCCAACAACAGGTACTGCACTTATCTCTGCACTTCATACCCCAGTGTTAGTAACCTCTTAGTTCCTGGATGATAAAATATCTTCACTCCTCAATCTCTCTAGTGTCACCTTGCTCCATCTGTCCTGACTATTCCGGCAAATGATCCACATCATCTCAACTCTCTCAATGTCACACAAGCATACAATGTATGAAACAGGCCCAGCCCAAGTTGTTACATCCTCTGGTATTCATTTCTCTCGCCCCTATAATATTCCCTTACTCTCGCTAGTTACTGCATTGCAAACAGACATGCTTTGGCTTTCGCTTGCATACAGGCCGTCTGACCTTCCTAGCTAATCAAGAGTCAACTTTCCACTTTTGAAAAAAAAAACTGCTGGTGACTTCTTTGTAGTCATACATAGGTGCTCTTACACATAAACATGAAGTTATCTAGCTTCTCCTGGATCATGCTCATTCACATTTGTAGCCTTCATTCCATTCCAATTATATTTATAAGTCATCAAGCAGTGTCATTAGTTGGCAGGGTAGTAGGGTTCAGATGATTCCCTTTCAAAAACATCATAAACTCTCTGGAGATAAACTTACACTGACTGTCACTCTCCAGCTGTTGTAGAATGTCTTACCAGCTTAAACAGGCCATTTACAACTTGCATAATGTTGACAGCAGCAACAGAGTCCCACTGACTTAACCTCCAACCATCTTCAGTGAATAACCAATGCCATGAAGTTAAGTGCCATTGAAAGAGTCCTGCAAAGTCCACTCAGACCCATAGCTATGGGGTTGTGGGACATACCCTTGGGTGAAGTGTCACTGCACTAATTGTATACTGTACCTTCAGGCAGGAGACACCAGATTCTAGCGTATTACTCAACTGGATAACCATCTCAGGCCACTGCATATGACTTCTAACTGCTGCCTTCATTTGCATGACTCCAGAATGAGACTGCAGCTTGGATGGTGCAACACTGTGGATACCCCAGTGAGCACTGTTGCTGTACTACCATTGTTGCTCTACAGCTGGAGAGTGACATAGAGGAGCTCTCTGATCATGTAGCCCAGACCGGTATGACCCTGACCTTGAGTAGCATCTTGCCCTCACCAAGAATGATGCCACAGTATAAAGACAAAATGATCAATTTTAACAATTGGCTAAAGTATTGGTGCCATTCTAAGGGGATTCAGTGTCTGTCAGCCTGGAATGACATGCTTGACAAGCCACGTTGCTTTGCTAGGGACGGCTTGCACCTGTCACCCCTGGGCTTTCGAATAATGGCCAAGGCTCTTGCCACCCCCATAATGCCTTTTTTAGGCAAGGCTCAAAAGACAAACCCACCTCTATAGACAACACAAGAAAAAAAAAAACTAATGGTAATGCTGCTCAACGCCAGAAGTCTAAACCTCAAGATGCACGCACTCGAGGCTCTCCTCAGTATGGAGAATATCAATATCTGTGCAGTGACAGAGACCTGGTTCAAGGCCCCAGAGAGCACCCCAGCACTACCAGGTTATACCTCATACCATGCTTTTTGGCCCCAAAACTCGGACCAAACCACAAAAGGAGGGGGAGTATCCATATTCATCAAAGATATCCATACCTCCAGGTTAGTGGCACTACACGAAGCATCGGAGACCATCCATGTACAGTTAACAGTGGACAAAACTGCCTTTCAGTTTGTAGCCTGCTACAGACCACCCTCCCAAACTCAGGAACCCCACTCGGCCTTCCTGAGAACACTGGAGAATATGAAGGTCTCTCCAAACACAATAATATTGGGTGACTTCAACTACCCAAACATCGACTGAGAAAACTACTCATGCCCCAACACCCTTGCCCAACGGTTCCTAGAATTTAAAAACTTAAATGCTATGGAACAACTGGTCACCACTCCCACAAGAGGGGATAACATATTGGACCTGGTCATCACCAACATGGGGACTCTATGTTCCACACCAGAGGTATGTCCCTCATTGGTAAGATCAGACCATAAATTAATCTCACTGGACATCCATATCCCATCCCCACTCCCAGCCAAGGAAATCACGGTGAAAAATTTCTCAAAAGCAAATTTCACACTTCTCAAAACCGAGGTGGAATCTTTCAAAGCCACCGGGCCAGTGGAAAATACTGCCCAAACAGCAGAATCCTTTACAAATGCATTCTATGGACACCTACAGGAATGCATGGATCGTGCTATCAAAAGTAAAACCAAGACTCACTCCTCCAAAGGCAGGAGACCAGTCTGGTGGACCCCGGCCATAAATAAGCTATACAACAGAAGGAGGAAGCTACTACATGATAGAGCAAAATCCCAAAAAGGGAAGGCATCTCTGATCAGTACTAGCAAGAAACTACGATCTCTCATAAAATTATCTAAGGCCAGCTTCGAAAGAAAAATTGCACAAGACACTAAAGATAATCACAAGGCCTTCTTTAGTTATGGCAGGAATCTGGGGGGCAACTCCCAGATATGCTCTGAGTTAGTACAAAATGACAAAAAATACACTGATCCCACAGACATTGCCAACATCCTGGCAGACAGGTTCAGTGCAAACTCCCCCCCCCTTCCCCCCCAAAAGACCAAATGTCTATCCTAGCAGAATGTAGCCTCCCTGACATCACAAATGCACAGGTGAGAGCTGCCCTCTCCAAAGCAAAAAACACAGCATCAATGGGACCAGACGGTGTCCCGGGCTGCGTCTTACACGAGCTCCAAGAAGAACTAAACCCTCACATAAAGTCACTGTTCAATCTCAGCCTTGCTACAGGATATGTACCCAAGGAATGGCATACAGCAACAGTGGTCCCGCTCCACAAAGGTGGTGCCACAACGGACCCAGGAAACTATCGCCCTATAAGCCTGACTAGTCTGGTCTGCAAAGATATGGAGCGTATCATCATGGAACTCATAAACAAGGACATTGGTAACCTTCAGACACTGGATCCCACCCAATTTGGCTTTGTTAAGGGCAGATCTTGCCTCTTGAACCTGGTCGACTTCTTTGAAACAGTTACCAAGGCCATAGATGAAGGGAAGGTAGTCCACAAGGCCTACCTGGACCTCGCAAAAGCCTTTGACACAATATCCCACTCGGGCATCATAAATAAGCTCACCAGCTTAAATATCAACCCCTATGTCACAAGATGGGTTGCAAACTGGCTCAGGGATAGAACCCACATGGTCAGTATTGCAGGTGCCATGTCAGACTCCAAACCAGTTAAAAGTGGCATCCCACAAGGCTCAGTCCTGGGACCTCTCTTGTTTGGTATATACTTCTCTGAGGTACAGGCTAATATGGGAGGACTATGGCTGACCAAGTTCGCAGATGACTGCAAGCTGGGCGCCATAATCGACTCTCCGGCTGACACAAGCATTCTCCAAAAGGGTCTCACAGAGACGGATAACTGGTGCCAGAGCCATGGCCTTAAGCTAAATGCCAAAAAGTGCATAGTCATCCCCTTCGGGAAAAACAAGGTGCCCACAAATTACCACAAAGGTGGTAATCCATTAAGTACGGAAGAAGTAATTAGGGATTTTGGGACCCAAGTAGATAGAAATCTCTCTTTTGACAATCACATTGCCAGAGTGGTTAGAAAGACCTTCTATATAGCCCACCTTATCATGAAAGGGTTCACATCTAGAACAAGAGAGGTCATTGTGCCCCTCTACTCATCACTCATCAGGCCCATAATTGAATACAATGCCCCATTTGGGATGTACCTTACCCTACACCTGCAGCAACTGGAGAGGCCCCAAAAGTACCTCACCAAGAGGATCAAGGGACTCAAACAGATGCCCTATGCAGTTCGGCTAAAGAAACTCCAGCTCTACTCAGTTGCTTACCGCCTACTCAGAGGTGATCTATGCCTGACATATAAAGCCATGTCCAACCCAGAATTAATGGACATGCTCCACCTCAGGAAATCCAAATCCCTTAGAGCTACACTCTCTAGGGACTTAAACCTCAGCACAGAAATAAATAGGACATGCCGGAGGGACAGATTCATATCCTAGAGGCTGCCCTCACTCTGGAACAGAATCCCAGTCCATGTTAGGCAGAGCCCCTCACTGACCCTCTTCAAGAGCAATCTTGACGAGTGGATGGAAGATCGTAAGTTCACCCCTGGGATCTCTTCTGTGTCCGGGCAAGACAGGGGCACAGTAAACTAACCTTAAAAGGGCTATCTTCTGTGACCTACTCTACAGAGGCACAGTAAACCGATCTAAAAGGGTGGTGAAAGCCAAACACACTCTGGCTAGGCTTGTAAATGCCCCAGGGCAGATAGCCTAGTATAAACCTATGAACCTATGAACCTATGAACCTATAAGTGTAAAATATCCAGGTCTGTATCCTTATTTACAGTAGGCCATGCCCTTGTGGCCATTTTTAAAACATGTTGAAGAGTGACTCTACTCTGCTTATTTTAATCTCCTCACTTTCCACTGGGAACTTTTTACATGTGTGATGCTGTGTTGTGCAGAAAATACAAACTCCATCCTACTTGGCTGAATGCAGCACTTGCAGTGGGAGTTGTGAGAGGATGTTTGAATTTTTGGAAAATCAATGCAGAGTCTTTATACTTAATGAAACAATTGTGGAAAATTAAAAACAAAGTCTTTGCTTCATCATGGATGCTATCAGCAATGGAATTTTTTTTTTCATCAGATTCACAATAGAAATGAGGGGATGATACACCATTACTAGCCTAAACACTCTACCAAACAAATACTGGCAACAGATTTAAATACAAATCACAATAAATAGTGTTTTTTTCCCTTTTTGGGCATATTTTTTATTCTACCTTGCTGAAAATCTGTGCTGCAAAAGTTACTTAGCATTTTATTTTTTTTCCATTTGCATATATATTAGAAATAATGGCACTGACCATGTCGGAGGTGGCAGTGCAAGAAAGTCTGACACTCATGGTTAGTATTTTCTACTACCTTGATACCAGTTGTCTCTTGTGCTTCCCAGAATAAACATATGCTGTTTACAAGCAAAATTAAGGAGACATCACACATACAGCAAGAAAGCATGGTCTAGGCCAGGTAAAACAGCTCTGACCCCTTGTAGAATTCCCATTTACATTCTTTACTTTGGTGTAACATTTTAAGCCATGGTGGTGCAGCGGTAGCGTTGTTGCCTCACAGCAAGAGGTTCTCCCGTTCGATTCTCGGCGGAAGTGCCTTTTGTGTGGAGTCTGCATGTCCTCCCTGTAGTCAAGTGGCGTTCGAAAGACATGCGTAGAATGCGAGTGCCTTAATTGAAGATTGGGTGTCGAGTTGGCACCTCGGCACCTGTAAAAAATTTACTGTCAATCATTAGTGGACTGGAGTTCCGCTGTGGCAACCCCTAACCAGGAAAAGCCGAAAGAAGAACTTTGGTATAACATTTTATTTATATGCACAGCCTTTAAACAGTAGCTGCCTAAAAGCACATTGTTTGGTTTTAACTAGTTAGTATAGTAGACTTAATAATGACTACTAGAACTTGTAAAACATTATAACCACATCCCAGACGCTTGCGTATTTGACACTCACGAAGTATGCGTAAAGTACAATTGTGTGAAGTATTGTCATAAAAATTGGATTCATTCATATAGTTTCAACAAATTTATATGGAGACCTCGTTGTTGAATCTGTGGTTGAGATTATCTTTCTTTCCACTTCACTTCATCTGTTTTTCTTTGCATCTTCATAGGGATGAGGGCTCCTTTCAATGGCAAAGACTGTGATATAATTCACAATCTGAGCAAGACCTAAGTTGGACCAGAAACACTTCCTACCTTATAAAGAGAACCCAACAATGTCTCCACTTCCTTAGGAGACTTTGTAGAGCTAACCTCCCCCCAGAAGTCCTATTCACCTTCTACAGAGCCACGATTGAGAGTGTACTGACAAACAACATCGTTGTCTGGTACAGAAATTGCTCTCAAGCTGATCAGAAGGCACTGGATAAGATTGTTAAACAGATCACAAAAATCATTGGCTCCAACCTTAAATCCCTACAGGACAAATATTCAAACAGATGCTATGTCAGAGTCCAAAAGCTATTGAGGGATATACACCATTCGGCTCATGGACTGCTGAAACTCCTGCCAACAAGGAAGCTCTAAAGACGCATTAGATGCAAGACATCCAGATTCCATAATAGCTTCTTCCCGCATGGTATCAGACTGCTGAGTAACAAACCCGTAGCTTAATGCGCTACTTGGGTAAAACATTACTTGTGTGCAATATGTCACTGTTGTTTACATAAACTCTCTGAATGGCTCACTTCATACATTTCTATATGCACTAGGAAAACTGTGAACTGTAAGTTTATGGTGTATAAATATGGGTCTAGGACACATGCTTGAGTAGCATATGTCCGAATCACAAAACATCAAACACACATACACGAAAGAGCTTAACATCGAAAAGTGCTTCCGTGTATGTGTATTTCAAAAAAAATGTACGCTTCTGCAGGGGGGCTTTGCCTCCTGCACCCCCCACACCCCCCTACTTTATTATTCTCACTCCGAGATCGCACTACAGTGGGGAAAAGGGAATTTTCCCTTACCCGCACTGTTGTCCGATCTACAAAACAGGCACACATACACGGAAGCGTTTGTTGATGTTAAGCGCTTTCATGTATGTGTGTTCGATGTTTTTTGATTCGGACATATGCTAGTCGAGCATGTGTCCGGATCCCATAAATATATACTTATGGTACTATGGTGATGAGTAAGTTTACACATGTATGTCTGTTATTTATTACAGTACATTTTTTTGCATATCCTTATATTTCTACTGAGTCTATTCCTGCTGTTGTACTTGTTGTGTTTCTTTTTTTCACTAAATATTTTTTTTTTATTATTTCAAATAAGATGTCTTAAACATTACATGAAATAAAGATAAATAACATATTTACAATTCTAAAACATTACTAACTTCAAACCATTATATAACTATTTACATTGGTGTCTATGCAAATAACATTGAAATTCTATATTATATAAAGTTAGAAACATAAGATGATATATCTTCTTTGATATTTTCAAGTATTTCCAGTACTTTCATCCAAGAGTAATAGTAAGAAGTAGATCTTTTAGTTCTGTTCTTCACTGTTAATATTTCCATGTAAGCAACTGTTGTTGTTAAAGTCTCAAATTCCTTGAACGTAGGCGAAGCCTCATTTTTCCAGTGTATAGTTATGATTTTACGTGAAATTGCCAATAGTGACCATAGAATTTTAGTGTCTTTTTTTGGTACACAGTTTGGAATAGGAGAGTTGAATAAAATTAAAGACTTTGTTAATTGAAAATTATCATTATAAACAGTCTGAAAAAATAATTAATGGATTTCCAGTACATATTGAGACATATCCAGTCATACAAACATGCTGCCAATCTGCTTTTATCTTGGTATGGCATCTCCAACATTGATCTTCAATAGAATACATTTTGGCTAACCTATGTGGTGTATAGAAACTTCTATGTAGATATCTCCAAGTGAATAATTGCCAGTATTTTGATAATGTAGAAAATTTGGAAGATTTTAGAATATTACTTTTTCTTCTTCCACTGGAGGATGGTTGTTTATTAAAGTATAATAATCCCAGTATGATTTTTCATGATAGTTTTTGTTTTTTAACAATTTTATAGATATTAGACAAATAACCTGTACCCTGATAAGGCTGTTTTGTGATAAGAATAAGGTATTCAATGAGTTTTGGAGCTTCATGTCTAACTGAAGGTTGCATTTGTTCTATTTTATTTATAAGAAAATGCCTTAGATTTTGTAAAACAGCCAATTGTCTTTATTTATATTATAATTATAAATTATCTGTTCCTTTGTTAGAATTTTCCCTTTCTCTATAAGTTGATGCCAAAAGAGTAATGTTTCTTCTTTAAGTATATTTATTTTAGATATTTGGAATGTATCTAGAATATTTGGTGTAAAAGCTATAGGAAAATAAGAAAAATCCAAGAATTAATATTTGGTATTTTGTTTATATATGTTCTGAACACTGAAAGTGTAGAGCTTACATAGTTTGATGGCAATTTATTAATATTATTTATTTTCCATAAAAATAATCTTTTAACATCCATATAAGGGGTGATGGTATTACTGTTAAGTTGTCTTGTATGTGATTATAATTGATTTCTATGTAAATCTGCTCATGGGCTTGTTTCCATATAGGTGTGTATGAATTATTTAACCATAGTGTTATGTTTTTAATAACAGATGCCGTATTATATAAATCAACATGTCGTAAATAATTTCCAGCATCTTCTCAATCTGGCAAATGTTTATTTAAGGCTATACGGGTTTATTTGGAAACCATAGAAAATTTAAAATTAGTTTATTGTATCTTTGAATAATATATTTGGGAGGTGGCAATGAAAAATTTTGTATTAAGTATAATATTTTGGGAAATATGTTTATTTTAATAAGATATAATCTGTCTGCTGTTGAAAAGATATATTTATTCCAGTAACCAATTGTTTGTTCTATTTTGTCTAGTATTTTATTATAGTTAAATATTAGAGAATCTGTTAATTCATTGAGTAGATTTATTCCCAGATATAATAATTTACTTTCTGTTACTATATATTTGGAAAATCTTTTGTTTATATTATTTTTTTTTTTACAATTACAGGGCATAATTTTAGTTTTGTTTTCATTAAATTTTAAGCCTGAAATATTTTGAAATTTATTCATGGAGTTAAATAGAGCATTCAAAGACTCATTTGCATCTGAGAGAGTTAATAGTATGTCATCAGCAAAGAGTTGGATTTTAAGGTTTAACATTTTATTAATACAAATGCCCTTTATGTTATTGTTTGATCTGATTTGATTTGCAAAGGGTTCTATGAGTAATGCAAATAACAATGGTGATAAAGGGCAACCTTGTTTAGTTCCCTTTTTATTGTTATAGGGCCTGATCTATATGATCCCAGTTTAACATATGCAGTAGATTTTTCATATAGTATTTGGATAAGATTATTAAAATTAGAAGGAAAGTTATATTCTTTTAAA
The DNA here is from genome assembly GCF_019279795.1 of Protopterus annectens. Lineage (NCBI taxonomy): Eukaryota > Metazoa > Chordata > Ceratodontiformes > Protopteridae > Protopterus > Protopterus annectens. Next base: position 260,865,311 of record NC_056727.1, on the reverse strand, counting down.
ACTAGTGAAAGAAAGTTCCAGTTAACCGAATCAAAAGCTTTATTAATATCTAATGAGATTACATTTAAATTTAGGACTTTATGTTTGCTATAATCTATTAATGTTAGTATTCTTTTAATATTATCTGAAGTATTTCTTCCTTTAATAAAACCTGTTTGATCTTTGTGAATTAAGAAAGGAAGAAAGTGTTTGATCCTATCTGCGTATATAGCCATAAACATCTTGTAGTCTATATTGAGTAATGATATTGGCCTATATGAGGAACACTGTTTTCATCTTTATCTGGTTTGATAATTGGGGATATCAATGAATATTTCCAAGAGGGTGGTATATTCAAATCTTTATTGGCTATATCATATACTTTTAATAATAAAGATATGGCTTGATTGGGTATTAATTTATACATTTCTGGTAGCATATTGTCTGGGCCAGGTGCTTTATTTGTCTTGAGCTTTTAATTTGTGATTTTAATTCTGTCATATTGATTGGTTTGTTTATAATGTCTATTTGTTCTTGTGTTAATTTAATATGAATATTGTTTTCTAAGTATTTTTTATATCCTTAGTAGGTGTATCTTGAGTATTTATGGAATTATCAATGTTAAATTGGAGTCTGAATGCTTCTAAAATATCAATTAGTTCCGTAACTCTTTTGTTAGTATTGGGAATAAATATTTCTTTTATTTGCTTAGATTTAATTATTTTTTTGTTCTATTAGTTAAGTATCTCAGGTGTGCTGAATTAGTAGAGTATGAGTTTATTTTTATCTTTTCTAAGTTAATCATAATCTTATGGTGTAGCAATTCTGTATACTTCTTATTGATTTGTGTAAGTTCTTGAACTTGAGTAGCATTACCCTTTTGTATTTCCAGTTTCAATTTATCTGCTTTGTTTTGTAAGTCTAGCATATCTTTATTCCATAACTTCCTTTTATTTCTGTACCAGGATAATATCTTCCCATATGTAACTGCTTTTAATGAATCCCAGACATATATTTCTGAAATATCTTCTGTGTAATTTATTTCTAGAAAGTTTTTGATTGTTTCTTCATAAAATTCTTTGAAATCTCTCAATTTTGTGATATAGGAAGGTATCCTAGTAATGGGATTTGAATAAAATGGTGTAAGCTCTATCTCAAAGACTATGGCATTATGATCAGATAAAGGACAATTTATGATTTTGACTTTGTAAATTTTTGTTATTAGGTCATTGGCAACATATATTCTATCAATTCTAGAGTTAGTTTTATATCTATGAGAATAACATGTGAAGATTAGTGAGTCTGGTTCTGCAAATTCATTTATATCTTTTAAATACAATGTATCTATAAATTTTGATAGTGCTTTAGAGATGGGTTGTTTTCTTCTTTTGGATTTAGAATCTGTATCTTTTCATTCATTATACAGTTGAAGTCTCCTGCCAATATCAGGCTACCCTTAGTTAAATGAATTATCTCTTCAAAATGCTGTTTAACTGTTTTTAATCCTAGTCCTGGGATCCAATATAGATTTACTAACGTATAGATTCTCTTATTTAACTCTATTGAAACTAGACAAAACATACCTGATGTATCTTGATGAGTAGTAATTATTTTAGGTGTTATAGTTGAGTTGCAGTAGTATAGCTACTCCTCTTTTTGTTTTGTATTGAGAGTTTATTAATACTGTGTAATTATTAATATTTAAGTTGTTTATATCTCTATCTAATAAGTGTGTCTCTTGTAAAAGACTATTTGTGGTTTATGTAAGTTTATGTACTTGAATAGGCTTCTCCTTTTATTACTATTATTTAGACCATTAACATTTATGGATAAACATTTCATTTCCTAGTTTTGAGTTTGTTTTATGTGTGAGTTTATGTAAATATTGTTTATTCTTAGTTCCATCTTGGATACAGTATTCAAAAGTTTTTCTTGTATGATTTTTGCATGTTTCTGAGTGACACCAAAGTGATAGAATAAAAAAAAAACAAAGAACTTCCAAACTTGTAATTCTTAACCTTAAAACCATTCCCTATTGCTATGAGGTAATATACCTCTTCATTTGGTTAGTGAATCTAACCAAACAAACTTTCTACCCTCACAAATAATATTTGGATCAGTTTCTCTTATCCTCTTAGTTTTAAATAAAGATAATTGAATAATATATTAAGATAATCTAATCAGCTAAAATATATACATATATTCTTTACTCATCTTGTTGTAATTCAATAATACTTACTTCTAAGCAGGTTTCAAAAAGGTACAAATATTTAGATTAAGGTAGTATCATTTCAAAATAATTTAGGGTATTAATAAACATCATGTTAAAATCTATAACTGTATATTTCATACATCTGTTGAAAACTATTTACTGATATTACTGTATAATACAGTACCATTGTTGTGCAATTGTTTTAGACTACTCAAGTCCGAAACCAGTGTTTAAATTAATATTTGCAAAGTCATATTGGAATAAAAACATGAATAGTTCTGAAACCACATCATATTTCATGTTTAACATAAACTGAAATGCGATACAATGTATAAGTATATTAATATTTCTTTAGTAGACATTAAATATGTTCCTCTGATTGCATTTTCAGCTTTTCAATGACAATTCCCATGGCTGGAGACAACAAGATCACAATTTAGACAGCTCCCTTATCCAAGAGACCACTCATAATGTTGTTACCTGATTGAGTGTCTTGTTGCCAACACTTCCATCAACCCTCAGAGGGACCCTGCACAATGAAAACCGACACAGTACAGAGGTAAAACTGCAGCGCACTTGACCACACCCTCAAAGCAAACATCTATGTATATCACACATCAACTCCCACAGCTTAGACTGACACCCAACCAATGCGTCTATCTGCTGACAACAAGTGCTGGAGATACAATCCTGACCTACTCAACACCAGTAATTCAATCCTATGACTGAACAAAAGTATACCGGAGAACACATCAAAACAATGGAAGCTGCCAAGATTCAAACCACCATGTCTGAAAATATTACAGGCCAAAATTCCCAACCCATTTTGCAGCAAAGAGACAAAACGTATTCAAACCATGGGGTAACACCTTTACCACGTCAAAAAGGTGTCCAAGAAGCTTGTTTTTCCTCCAACATCGGAGGACAGCCACGATGATCCATGCACTGCAAGAGTACCATTTTATCCTGGCAATTGCTTCACGACTGTATATAGAAACATTTAATCCAAATCATTAACTGGCACCACAACAATATTTCTCAGAAAAGTTGTTTTACAGCCAATGACCAGACAGAACGCATCATTGAGAGGATACATTTATCAAATGTCAAGTGCCCCAGCCATAATACAAGTGTCTCCTCAAATCAATCCCCAACGAATCTACTGCCCACCAAACTTGCAGACCAATACTGGCATCCTTTCATGCAGTCACATTGAAACACAAAAATACAGGTCCGCTGATCAGGAACAACCAGGCTCTCAACTGCCAGACAACACACCCGTCTGCAGAAAGGTCCAAGAATCATAGTTGCATTGTCAAGCATCCTTGTCCACACTAACAGTAACATGATATACCCGCATACACTAGTATTGTGTCATTCTTGATAATGTAAAAAGCCAGGCAATATTATAAGAAGGGTGAAGCCACAGCCAGGCAACATAACAAGAAGAGCACAGCCGCAGTCACCATTCAGATGAGCAAGCGGGAACAGCATGAGCCATCTAAGGATGGATAGCCCGTTGAGTACCTGCCACAATGCATGCCCATAATGCATGGCAACCCAGTAACAAATTAGGGTGTGGGCTAAGCCTCTCCCCCTTCCACTCAAATCAGATCCAACACAATATGTGTGTAGAACACAGATGCTTCGACAAAGCCCAAAGCCACATGGGATATAAACATTGTATAATTGACACACCGGGTCAAATCCACTGTTGTTATGTTACTCATTATAGTTGCCTATACAATCATTGCTTCCACTTTCTCCATCTAATATACCATACCGCCATCTAAATGTTTGACTTGTTGTGTTTCTGATGTAAACAAAGCTTTCAAATTTGTTTTACTTTGTTTAATTTTTCATATCTTATTTTTTCATTTATTTTTAATTAATTTATTTTTTATTAATCTATCTTCCTTCTGTAAACTGTCATTCATATGGTATGAGCCAGAGTATGGAAATGTTGTGCAGTGATACGCACTTTTTCCTCTGTGCTGATCTGTATGACAATAAAGTTTACTTGGACTTGGACTTTGACAGAACACCTGCCATTTTACTTATAAACACCGAGCAAGCAAAGTTACTGCAAATCAGGGAAAACAGAGAAGTTTTAACACTTACGTGTTTACAAAGACAGGTAAACACGTACTTGACAAACTTTTAAGGAACTCCAACTGCAGATACAGGAGGAAACAGGAAAATATTGGTGACTCAGAGAAGAAGGTCCCCGTCATGGATAAACTAATATGATAAGAAATTATTTGTTATATCTAACACCAGAAACTCTCCTTGGTGGTTCTGTGTTTAGGGAGAATTTGCTGGCAGCCAAAGGCTGAGTCCTGGATTACCCATTTAATAAAGAAGGATGCTTAATAAAGGTAATTTACTAATGACCAAATGACCACCACATAAATATCTGTAATGGAAACAAAGTTAAAGTGCAGCAATGGCTTCAACCAACAACCTCTTCCAAGAAGCAGTTAGCCACTAGATGACAAAAATAGCAATTTTTCTTTCCCAGAAGCAAATAAAACAAAGAGTTTCTCTCTTTTTATAAACTCCTGCACTTCCTTCAGGTGAAGCCTGAGCTGGTTTTGAAAGTTGAAGGTATGAAGGTCTATCTTTTCCCTTGTTTCTTCCCCCACAAAGAAACCTGGGAGAAAAACGTAGTGGCTTAAGAATAAATTCAAACTACTTCCCACAGGAACTGAGAGCCTGTCATAAGGGGCATTTGACAGTTGTGAAAGAGCAGATTTTTTTTTCTTATTTTTACATATCTGTTGACTGGGTAAGGCCACTGGATGCAACTGTCCCTTTCTGTGGGTGAACCAGGACCACTGTCTGGTTCATAGGTTCATAGGTAGATACTAGGCTAGCAGCCCAGGGGCCTAAATAAGCCTAGCCAACAAGGTTCCCTGGCTTATGCCACCCAAGAAAGTTATTTTCCTGTGCCACTGTTGAGCAGAGCCACAGAAGTGATCCCTGGGGTGTATTTCCAATTTCCCATCCACTCATCAAGATTTTTCTTGAAGAGTGCTAATGAGGAACTTTGCTTGACATAGATGGGTAGCTTGTTTCAGAGTATGGGAAATCTCTGGGACAGGAATCTATCCCTCCAGCATGTCCTGTTTATAGTGGTGACAAGGTTTAGGTCCCTAGAGCATGTAGCTTGGAGGGATTGGGATTTCTTTAGGTGTAGCATGTCCAACAGCTCTGGGTTTGATGTAGCTTTATATGTTAGGCAGACATCACCTCGGAGTAGGCGATATGTTACACAGTAAAGCTGGAGTTTTTTGTGACGGTCAGCGTAGGGCATCTGTTTGAGGCCAGTAATCCTCTTTGTGAGGTTCTTCTGTGGCCTTTCCAGCTGCTGCAGATGTCTTGTGAGGTACATTCCAAAAGGAGCGCTGTACTCTATAATGGGTCTAATGAGTGTTGAGTAGAGGGGAAGAATGACGACCTCTTTTTTCCTGGATGTAAACCCTTTTGTGATGAGGTGTGCCATGTAGAAGGACTTCCTGACTACTGTGGCGATGTGATTATCAAAGGAGAGACTACTGTCCACCTGGGTCCCAAGGTCTCTTATCACACATTTGTTGTTAAGTAGCCTGCTGCCTATGTGGTAGTTCATGGGTACAGATTTTTTACCAAAGGTGATGACAATGCACTTTTTGGCATTGAGCTTGAGACCAAGCACCTGTCTCAGTGAGGCCCTTCTGTAGGATGCCCAGATCATTTGGGGACTCATCTATAGCTCCTAGTTTGCAGCCATCTACGAACTTCATTACCAGAGGCCTTCTGTGTTAGCCTGTACTTCAGAGAAGTAGCTACCAAACAGGAGAGGTCCCAGGACTGAACCTTGTGGTACTCCACTTGTCACTGGTTTGAAGTCAGACTTGGAGTCTGCAACTTTTACATTGTGGGTTCTGTCAGTGAGTCAGTTGGCAACCCATTTTGTGAGTAAATGATTTGCTCAGATTTGCACAGTAGGAAATGAAGGTGGAAGGAATCAAACACTCTGTCCTGGGCAAAGGAAGCATTCTCTACAGATAAGGACCAAAATCTGTAAGATCCTGTGGTCAGAGAAGACAGTCACCAGAAAAACACTTTCAAGGACCTTCAAAGCCACTGAATAAGTGGGTTCAAATGTGGGACAGACAAACTCATCAGCCATAACATTCAAGTCCCAATGAGAAGAAAGGCTTATTTATTTTTATTTCATTTATTTTATTTTTACAGTTGTTAACCACATAAGAGTGCTGGCCTGAAGGCCTTTTTAAGGCACAACCTGGGTCTTGAAGACAAACAGTAACAATAAAAGTACTTTCCAAAAGAATTAGGATAAAGATACAAGACAATAATTATAAATGATTAAAAAAATCAACCAACTATATATAAAATAACCAATATATAAAATGATACAGAAGAAAATGGAATAGATAGAATATAATGTAGGATAGCAACTGTGTAGCACTTTGGCAATTGCATATAGTAGGCAATACCTCTTTAGCAAACTATCTGAACAGCCTTTGCTGGACCACTGTCCTGGTCTCCATGATGTCATCATGAGGAGAAGTAAATGACATTTGAACCTGACCATGTAATAACACAGAGCCAAATCACACAAGTGTCTGTTGTAAATCTCAAGCATCTGTGTACTAAACAACTGTGATGGCATGGTATACTTCCTTGCCCAAATGGAGAATCTCTTCCACTTGGTAGAGCACATCAATTGTTGGAAAGCTTTCTGGCAGCTTCAGTTACCATTTGCACCTTGGTCAGACTGGTCCAGGTGTATCAGAGTGCTCACAGAAGAAGAAGTGGTCTGAGGTGGAGCCAGTTATTGCTTCAACTGTAGGGGACTTCTGTGGTCTGAACTATGAAGGTTTCTTTTATCACCAAGGACCTGAAAGTCTGAAATTACAACCTTTTCAGTCATTACAAGATAATGTTGAACAGTTTTAGACTTTCTTCCACACATCTGCAATTAGGTGTAGATGCATGAGGAGTTGTGGACATGTACACAGGAATGTTTGCAGCTGGAGAACTGAGAATACATCCACTATTCATTCCCATTTTTTCTGCTGCAACAAGCCAAAGCAGTGGTGGATCACAGCCTCCTGAGTGGTGAGGTGGTCAATAACCAGTTTCTGGCCACTTCTGCATGATATGGCCAGACAAGACTCCACTTCAGAATCCTCAGCTCCAGGACAGTGCATGAGAAGCTGCTCAGAAGTCCTCTAGCATGTTTACTTCTCCCAGGGATGTAAGTGACTGACAGACTGATATAGCTATATGTTACCCACTAACAGACTATCACTGCCTACCTGCATAAGGGGATGGCCATGTGCTCCCTTGTTTATTTAGTTATCACAGTCAGGTCTGGTTGTCAGAACAAATCATGAGAGGCCCTGAAAACAGCTATCTCCCCTGGCCCTTTAAAGCCAGAAGCAATGCTTTTAGCTTCAGCTGACTGATGTAGAACCCTATCTTCAAAAGGAGCATTTCACATGAATACTAGAGGTAATATGAATAACCCTACTTAGTCAAGTGTGCATCATCTGGATACAAAATTGATCTGGCTGTAAGAAAGAGACAGTTACCTTCAGATTAATAGAAAGTGTCCACCCTACAAGGCCAACAGACAATCCACAGAAGGGATTGCACCATAGACCCTCAATCCCTTAGTGAGACCACCAAGAGCCAAAGATTCGGGTAGGGAAGTTTTAATTTTCAAGGTCTCTGCCACAATGACTAGCACCTAGTAAGGACACTAGTAACAGAGGAAATACCAAATAGCAGTACTTTGTACTGGAAATGGTATTCGCTCTGCTCAGATCAAAGAGATCTGTCAATCAGTCTGCCGGGACACAGCCTCAGTGGTAGTTGAAGCATTGTGGCTCAATGTAGTGGACAGATCCAGGTCATTCATAGTAGAAGTTTGAGCATCCGATGCATGTTCCTGCTCATGAGAGCTATAGCTATCAGGATTTGCAGTGGTCATATCATCACCCTGGCGAGGTATTGGTTTGATGCATGACTGTGAGCAATGTCTGCTATAAGATGTGCCACTACCATGACTGCCACAACTCCGAGAACATCCTTCTTGGGTGTGAACAGCTCCACAACACATGTAGTCATGGAAGTGCTGTTGCTGTGGGAGTGTGTTCCAGGTCATTCTGCTCACAAAAACTACTATCTTTGGGGACAGCAGTGGAATAGCATTGTGGACAGAGCCTCTCCCCTGACAGAAACCTTGAAAGAACATGACACATTCCAGTATGTGACTGAGTTTATCAAAAGAAGCACACATATGGGACATGAACTCCCAAAGTTTAACTCCCATGTCCTGCATCAGCCTTACTAATTCCTCCATGGCTGTGGTGATACTAGCCTGTACCTCCAAGATAACCCTGCACATACGTCAGGATGTGGTCACTGATGCACCAACCTCAGGGGAGAGAAGTAACCATGTCTTCACTGAGGACCATTTGTGTCTGTTAAAGATTAACATACTTCCTTGTCTGCTGTTGTACCCAGTAACATGCCCTCTCTGTGTGGTGTGTGTCTCCTGGTTAATCACATGCATAGAGGCTGTGCCCACGGCTGATGTTATCCTCAAGTCTTGGTGAGTACCTTCACATGGTGGACCCTGCTTTCACAAAATCTCACCAAGACAACACTGATATATAGACTGTATCTTATATAGCATATATCATGGACAGAGGTAGGTTAAAAAATAAAAAAAGATAGCGGGATGCACAAGACCAAGGATAAAAAGTGCCCAATCCTGGTGTACGCACTGGTGCCAGGAGCCCCCGTCCCCCGCATTGTTGAAGGAAGTTGTAGTCCACATAAACAACACAAACTGACAGGCCAAATAGAGCCGTAAAGATGACAGAGTGGATTACTGAGGATAAGGAAGAAATTGTGTATTGTTACTATTATGCAAGAAGCCTAGACTTTCCAGATAGAATATATTTAGAAAGATTAAAGAAAACATTAGAGGAAAGAAAAGTACTTGTGCAAGAAAAAAAATGTCAAAACGTCAAATGCAAATTCGTGTTCATTAATACAACAGATTCATGAAAAACATTACGTACACAAAGAAACTCTGGGCTGCCTGGAAAAAGAAGTAACAGAGGAAGTATAGTAATATAAAGAACAAAACACAGATACTTTTGAAAGGTATAAAAATAAACATGGACATGGGAAAGAAAAAGAGATCTGATATGGTGCAATATTTATGCAAAGGAGAAAGCCAAACTAACCAATACAAAAAAGCAGCTCCAAAGATATGTGAACAGAAATACAGGCAAAGGCACTCATATGTGGAAAATTTCACAATACAAAAAATAAGAACACAAAGGGGGAATGCAGAACAGATTAATAAGGTAGACGTTAAAACAAATAGAAGCTGAAGTTATGTAATACCTGAGAAGTGAAGGATTTATTGTAGAAAGTCTAACACAGGTTATGTCACAACATGATGGAACAATAAGTCCCCAGATTAAGGAGAAACAGATAGAGAAGTAGGCATGTGAAGAAGAAATATGGACATGGGGAAGAAAAAGAGATCTGATATAGTGCGATATTTATGCAAAGGAGAAAGCAAAACTTATCAGTACAAAAAAAGCAGCAACAAAGATATATGAAAAGAAATACAGGAAAAGGCACAAATATATGAAAAATTTCACAATACAAAAAATAAGAAAACAAAGAGGGAAAGTAGAAAAGAGGATTAGTAATGGAGAAGTTAAAGAAACAGAAACCAAAGTTATGGATTTACTGCATAGTGAAGGGTTTAGTGTAGGAAATCCAACTCAAGTAATGTCACAGCTTGATGGAACAATGAGTCTCAAACTAAAGAGAAGCAGGTGGAATGGAAAGCATCTGATTTAGATTAAGAGTTACTTATATGCATATCCCAAACAGGTACCAACTTGGTTAACAACAGGAAAAATGATACCTCTCCTTAAGAGTGAACCCATAAGCCATCCTAAAAATTATAGATCAATAACTTACTTTATAGTGATGTACAAACTATATAGTGGAATTGATTAAGAAATTAGTCATTCAGAAGAAAACTCAATGATGTCAATAGAACAAAAGGGCAATAAAAGACAGCCATATGTAACAAAGGATCAGGTGTTGTTAAATAAAGCCATAATGAAGATTTGTAAAAAGGGGAAGAATCTAAGTATGGCATGGACAGATTACAAAAAGCATTTGACAGCATCCTGCATTCTTGGCTGAAAGAGTACTTACAGATGTATAAGATACATCCTACATTGATCAGTTTACATTAAAGTGACAATGAAGCAGTGGCAAACCACTTTGCAATTAAGGCATGACAAATTATCTCAGGATAAAAAATTCAAAGGGGAATATTACAGGCTGATTCTTTGTCACTGTTGTTGTTTTGTCGTACCCTTAACCTGTTACACTGTTTACTTAACAGATTAGGTCTTAGTTACAATTTGACTCCAAGAAAACAAACTTGCTTAAAGATTTCTCATCTACCTTTTGTGGATGACTTAAAAGTGTATATTTCATCAAAGGAAGAGTTGAAAGTTGAAAGCACAACTTCAAGTAGTTAAAACTTTCTCAGATTATATAAGAATGACATCTGGTCTTGATAAATGTACAAAAGCAACATTTAAAGCAGGATATTTGCATTACCAAGAAAATAGGACAGAAATGTGATATAAAGGAAAGGAACTTGAGCAGGAAACAGTGTACAAATATTTGGGAAATGACGAAGGATCGGCAATAAAACATGAACAAATGTGAATAAAACCCCGTAATGAATACTTCAGAAGACATAAACTAATATTGAAAACAGTCTTGACATGTAAGAATAAAGTCATTGCTATAAACCAATTGCTCCTCCTGTTTTAACATAGGATCATAGGAGGTTACTAGGCGATCGACCCAGAGGTCATTTCAAGCCTAGCCGTTTCATCCCAAAGTAATACCATAGATATAGTCAATACCCAGGACTGGAGTGTTCTGGGCACTATCCCCGGTAAGAGTTTACAGTGCCCCATCCACTTGTACAGGTTCCTTTTGATGTTACAACTTTGGTGCGATTGACTGGCCCCAAAAGGTACTGGATCAGCTGGACAGAAAAATAAGCAAAATGCTTTATGTTTATCAAATGATACATAAAAATCAGTGTATACCAAGATTATATATTTTACACTGAGAAAGAGGTATGGGTTTCATTGAAACTGATTACTTGGATAGCTCTGAAATCACGGGACTGCATAGATATCTGTTGAACTTATCAGATCCAAATAGAGTAAAAGTTTTAAAACATGAGGAGAGGAAGCCTAAGATGATCTCCCTGATTAGTTTAGTAGCAGTGTTCTTATGTGAAGAAGGAATGGAAATCAAACCAAAAGTAGATAAAAATCATTCAGCAACTAAATGTGCTAAAAAAACAAAAGAAAGAAAAAATAAAAGAAGGAGCAGATGCGAAGGAGGAAAGAAATGTGTAAAAGCCAATAAATATAATGGCAAGTATAGAGATCTCCTGGAAAAACCTCACGTAGATCAGGATTTGGTGCAGGAATGGAAAGAAGTGAATTGAAACCAAAGGATGAAAGGTTAATAATGGGAGCCCAGGATAATGGGCTATGTATGTGTTAGTTTGCAAAGTCAATTGAACACGTGGGAGAAACAAACAAATGTAGGTTCTGTAAAAAACAATTGGAAACAATCGCACACTTTGTTGTTGGATGTGATATACTCATAGCAGGTGACCTGTACACTGAAAGGCACAATAATGTGGCAAGACTGTTACATTCAGGATTGTGTAAACACTACAATACAGAAGTAGCTGTGAAATGTTAGAAACATTAACCACAACGTATTACAGAGAATGATGAAGTGTACATCATATGGGATCACCCATTACCAACAGTTCAAAAAATAGATGCAAAAAAAAAAACAGATATCGTAGTCCATGAAAAAAAAGACAAATCTAGCATTGATCATTGAAATTGCTGCACCTACCTTGCAGACAGAAACTAGACCAATGTGGAAGAAAGATACCTAGACAATTCCAATAGTAGTAGGAGCAATGGGTCTAATAAAAGGAATCTACAGTCATATTTAGATATGCTACCAATACATGAAAAAATGTATGATCTGCAAAATGAGTCAATTCTGGTCACATTGTAGGTGCTTATGAAGAACATTTTTGGCTAACATCAAACACTGAAACAATACTAATTCCGTGAACTTGAATTATACCGATTTAGGAATTGGGTCCATTCCTGTTCTGGTATTAGAAATCCAAAACATTTGGAGAAATTGATCCAAGAACCTGACTTCCATTAAATCATTCCAGCAGAGTCCACATGGTTTTCTGCTTAGTCTGCTTTTCAGACCTTGCACTGTGAAAAACACTGGTATTACTATCTTGTTCATGAATGGCCCTGAAAACCCCTTCTTGCCCATTTTAGCATTCTGTTGGTACATCTGGCAGTCATATATCTCACATGTGCCATCTGCTGTGCAATTATGGGCATCTCATCCCAGCCTAGTCAACAAAAATAAAAAAGAACATTACTTAAAATTGCAGTCTAACCACAAACAGAATGCAAAGAAATTCTGGAACTCTGTTACTTCACTACTTAACCCAGGCAAAAAAAATAAATAAATAAACAACCCTTGCCCTCACCCAGACAAATCTCCAAAAGAAATAGCCTCTCTGTTTAATTCTTTTTTTATCAACTCTATAGTCGATATCACAGCAAAATTCTCCCAAAGCAAATTACTGCACTAGTTACACATTGCCATCTAAATCACTCACTTACTTCCCCTGACCTATTCACACCCAACATTCTCAAAAGCCCAGTACCCACTCAACTTCCATTTTTACTCTAAAGCCCATCTCATTCTCCACCATAAAAAAGCTACTACTAAAGCTAAAACCATGTCCTAATGCCTCTGATAACATACCCTCAGAATAGCTAAAAATTGCTGTTGACAGTATCACTTACCATTAACGTACTTCTCAATAGATCCATCCTTGAGTCCTACATACCCAACACCTGGAAAAAGGTTTTCCTTCTCCCTCTCCATAAAGGTGGCAATAATACTGACATTGCTAACTTCTGACCCATTGCAGTTCTCTCTCTCCTATCTCCAAAAGTTTAGAAAAGCATGTCAATATTCAATTCCATCACTATCCTCTTGATAACCAAATACTTACACCCTCAAAACATGGCTTCAGACTTGGCCATAGTATTACAACTACCCTTCTTTCATTTATGGATACAGTCAACTGAGCCCACGATGCTGGCAAAATTGTCTCTACCCTCTTCCTTGACCTATCAAAAGCTTTCAATACTGCTTCCCACTCTTTACTTAACCCCAACATTCCAAGATCAGTCTTTCCCTCCCCACTCTAAACTGGTTCTCTAGTTACATAACTAAAAGACAACAAGCAGTCAGATGGCAAAACTCCATCTCACCTTTTCCCAACACCACCACTGGAGTTCCCCAAGGCTCTGTACTTGGACCACCCCTATTTAGTATATTCAATAAGCAGCTTACATTCATCTCTGTCTCAAGGAACTGTTATTCAATATGCAGATGTCTCTACTATTGTCTGTTCTGCCAACATCTTCTCCAATGTACTACAACTAACTCAAAAGGCCTTCTCCTCCACTGAATCCTGGATGCACAACAACCACCTAGCCCTTAACCCAAATAAAACCAGAATCATACTATTCGTCCCTAAGAAAACAACCTCCTTAAATAAAGTTGAGTTTACCATCTTCTCTCATAGTAAGACTATAACCGAAGTAGTTAATCACACAAAGCTCCTTGGAGTCACTGTTGATGAATATATGAAATTTGACCTACATATACAGCAAAATATTCGCAAAACACATCATGAACTTGGAATCCTTTATAGACATAATCACTTCCTACGCCCATCCACAAAAATAATGCTAGCCACAACTTACCTACTACCCCCCTCCTCTGCGGTGCCCCTCTACTCACCAACATCCATTACTCTTCAAAATCCAAACTTGAGACACGCTACAATAAAATTGCCAAATTTGCAATTAATTCTAAATAGTTCATCTATCAATGCACTACTCTTCAATCACTGAAATCTCTAGAATTACCAAATTCTCTCTCCTATTTGCAACTAACCACAACTCATGAATTGCTATTTAAACCCCTAGATTGTCCTGACCTGGGTTCCATATTTAGCTACTAAGACCTACACAGATACCTTAGATCAGGGGATCAGAAACTCTTACAGGTTCACAAACCTAACCTCCCACCCCGCCAGCTTCTTTATTCTTGCACAATAGTCAAACACTGGAATGCCCTGCCTCTATCAATTAGAACAACACAAAATCCTGCCTCTTTCAAATCTTCCCTTCACAACCACCTATACTCAAGCTGGAAATGCACCTGCACCAAGCCTCCCGAGAATATGTATACTTCTCTATCTCTTACTTTATATGGTGAGAAAATACTACTGTAGATTGAGATCATAGAGAAATTACACACTGTAAACCTTTACTTTTACTGATTGATTTTTCAGATTATACAAGTTTTTACTCTGTACTGTACATATTTGTCTATGTAATTCATATATTTGTAATTTTGCGATTTAATTTGTTAAATTTATGTACTGTGGAGCTTTTCTCTCTGAGTCTCCACTAAAAATGGCTTCTCTAAGGCCCAGTGGACTTTCCTGGTAAACAAAATACAAATAAATAAATATCTCTGTCCAGACTGTTTAATTAATGTCAAGCATATAAGATTATTGAGCAAACACCCCACACAGTACAATTCTTATAACACTGCAATATAAAGGTGGCATGACAGTTTTCTCTTACGATTAAAACATTTTTTGTGCATGTATACAACAGTCAAATGTTTTTATTGAAAGAGATAGCAAAAGGCTGGCCAGGATGTGTTCAAGTATCCTCTGGTGGGCAAAGTGGTATCCTAAATTGCTCCACTGGAGCTTGCATTTTTCTTTTGTTTGTCTCACTTGTCCAGATTTCAGATCTACCTAAAGGATCAATCACTGGAGTTTCCCACCAATTCTGACTTACACAGTGGTTACTGCATTGCTTCCTGTAATAGTGACTGCACTGCTGCTAATGCCATAGTGCTAACTTTGGCACGTGTTAGTGTAAAATGGGGTAGTTGGGACCCTTGTCTTTTAAAGAGGAACTTAGGTAATCTTTTCCAAATACCCCTTTCTGAAGGAGCAGGACCTACTTGATTACCTCCTAAAGAAGACTCAGGTCCTCACCATAATAGAGGACTTTTATAGTCCTTCTCTGGCCTCCCATTTTTCTTCTGTAAGACCCAGCCAACTTGCCAAGCATGGAAAAGCCTCCTCATAGATTATGACAGAACATTAAGCAGAAACAGTCCCACTCTGTCCAAGCTACTCAGACAGATGACTATAGTGGCAATAATTAAGCTCTATAATTATGCTTAAGAATCCTTCAGTCCAACAATTGTCTTACCCTTGCAATTCTGCTCACATTACTCCTTTCAAAAACCCTTAAATGTATTAGCCAAGTCATTTCATTATGTAGATAAATACTACAACATTAACAACAGTAAGACTTGACAAAGTATACTTGCAAAAGGTAGCACTTAACTTGTGCAAGCTGAGATGATTTTTGCCTTGACAAGTAGCCTGAGATTTACCTGCTGCAGGTTTCCAAGTACTACTAAGTGCCTCCCCTCCCACTTCTGTCATGCAAATTTATCTGCCTGTGATACTAATTAGGGCTCAACTCATAACTGTTTCTGAATCACTTAATTGGTACATCGAGGTAACTCGCTAAACACTATGCACTGATCTACTTAATATCATGCACACACCTGGTTAACAGTGGGCAGCACTGTACATGGGTGGTCCACACCATGCCTTTAGGAACAAATTTGTAATTCCACATATAACTTTAGAAAAATAGAGTTAATGATTCCAGGAATATAGGATTTTCATGTTCTCATCTTGAAGTGCCACTTTGAATCATATAGTACCGTACATATTTTAGCCTGGCCTGACATCTGCTGTGCAAATGAGATGCCCATAATTGCACAGCAGATGGCACATGTGAGAATGAGTGTTGGTGTGAACTATCTGCAATTTTCTCTGCCTCCTCTAGGTGAGACATCATGGATGTAGAAGGAGAAGATAGTGCTCTTTTGAGAGCACAAAGTTAGTGTGGGGAGGGAGACAAAAATCCACTTCCTTTATAAAGATTATCCCCAAAGGGTATTGCAATAGCTCTATGAAGAGCCTCAGTATAAGACTGAAAAATGGAAAAGTTTGGCCTAGGCAGTCACCCATGCCATTGGCATTCCACTCATGAGGGAGCACTGTCATCGCCATTATAGTTATATCACATGTCATCATCCTGGCCGCCTAGGCCAATGGATGCATGAGGATAGAGCATGAGCACCATGTACGTACTCTTAAGTACAACTTATGTTAACCACGCAGCTATTTCCAAATCTGTTGATTATTCTACGCTCCCTCTCATCAGTTATAGGGATCTTGGATGAAGTTTTGGATCCTCCCTTGCTGGATTCCATGGACACCAGTTGGGTCAGCAAAAGGTGTTTGCAGAACAACTTGTTGGAATCCTTGGTCCTATTAAACTGGTCAGGTTTCCTAGGTGTACAAGGAAGAGAGTCAGGCTCCATAGATGCATCAACAAAACATCTTCCAGGGTTTTCAGCACTGGAGGAGCTGCAACAGCTCTGGGTTTAGGCAGGCCCATGAATGCTTTGTAACAGGTTTGGACATCAGAGAACTCTTTACTCTGCCATTTCAAAATGTCTTTCTTCAGATAAAGAGTGTTACTGAATGAGAATTCCTCTGCTGGTGAAGCAGAGGAAAGGCTGTCTTCAGTGCCTGAATTATAAGCGTTAGCTGAAGGGATTTGTCCTACATAGGCCAGTTCCTCTGCTTCTGAGTCATGGGAATCAGAATCCTCAGGAGGAGATTCAGTCCTTCTCATTTTAGAAGGGGCCCCAGATACCTCTGGAGTTTTTGTCATAATTTCTGTTTCAAAAGGGCTAGAGTAGCTTCAGTCAACTCTGTTAAAGAATCAGTGAAAGCATGGGAAGTGGAAGAAGCTGGGACACTGCACAGCCTAAGCCAAAGCAAACAGGTGGGAACCACTTTTGTCTTATGTGCTTTGTGACTTTTGGCTTCAACAACTGGCACTTTTGAGGTCTCAGGCCTTGGACAGATCTCCAGAAACCTCCTCAAGATCAAAACCTCTGGGGGATCTATTCCTTCCCCTTCTGAAACAATGGCACGAGCCTCTGAAGGTGAATGGCCTTCACTCATAGGATGTGATTTAGACATGTCTGTCCAGAAGGAAATACAAGATGCCAAAGGTGTGGTGGCCTTCACAGTGGTCATAGCAGAGGCTTTGGCTGAGACTGTCTCCAATGTAGGTGCCCACAAAAACCACCTAATTGAGTTTGGAGTTTCCAGACTCAGGGGAATCTAAGTCATCCAACTGGATATCCTCAGTCTCCCAATATTTATGTTATATTGGCGTACTTCTTCTCTGGCAGGAGGTTCTTGAAGGTCTTGGCTGATGTCATGGTGGAAGAGAACCTGATATATGCTCCCTTTCTTGGCTGCAAACTTCTGAGGAGACTGATGCATCCACAGACTATACTTGGGCTGAAAAAAAGCATAATACAAACAGGAGTTTAGGTTGTGTTCAGGCTGAGGCAAAGTCAACATCGGTTGTGAAAGTCCGAGTGGATTTTTTTCTCACACACACAATCACATTATTCACATTAATTATTATCAGAATCAGGAATTTAGATAAAAAAATAAACAATTACAGAAAAGGAAAATCCCCTGTGACGTACTTATCTGGATCAGAGAAGTAGACCAACTGTTGGGCTCAGGTCACCATGAAAATCATACAGCTATGTATACTGCACAGCAAGAAAAGATCTGAAGACAGCATTGGCCAACATATCTCATATACCACTGATGTCCTTTTGGCCTAGGGGGAAGGGCTTCAGCTGAAGTCCTGTGGTAAGGTAAAGCTGTGGATGTCACGACAGCCAGTAAGACTATCTGTTTGCAGGATATTTCAAAATGTAGAGAATGCAACAATGATTAACATGGTGAACATAAAAGTAGCCCTTAACAGCATAATAGCTCTTCCTATCTGCCACCAGGAATAATGTCATCAAGACAATATTATACTTCACAGAAAGCAGTCTAGCTGGAAGTCACTGCTACTTGCACACCAGCAGGGCTAGAATCTTAGCCTAAAATCAGCCTTCTTAACATTAAAAAAATCGAGGACTGCAGCAACCTCTTGCAAACCTAGGACAGTATATTACAGAGAGAGAGATGAAGACAATTTGTTTTATAAAGTGGTCGTTTTCTCAAAAGTCCACAACAGAAATGCTCCATAGCTATAGCAGATGTAAATAAAAGTTTGTCAGTTTCAGCACAGAACAGCTCCGAATAATGGGGAAGGGAATGGAGCATAACTTCTGCTAATACTACTCATCTCAAGGTCAGAATAATGCAGAACCTGATCAGAAAAATCATTCTGGTTCAATGTTTCATCAAAAATTATGATGCTGAAACGTAATCTTGCTGATATTGTGTCTGCTTAACAAAAACAGATCACAGCACAGTGGGAGTGAGAAAGCAGATATTACTTAGATTTATGGTGCTTCTTTTTTAATGCCTTGTAAGGGTTGCGGACTGAAGATGTTCTGCTGAAGTGTTTTACTACTTATGGGCAGACCAGAGAGAAGAAAACAACAGTACAGGGTGATTCTTAGAAAAACATGGGGAAAGATGGCTTAAGGGACCTGAAAAAGTAGTATCACCCCATGGGAAACTTTACACAAGGGAACTAGACATAGAAATGACCCATTGCTTCATCTTGTCTATACTGAAACACAGTACTTATCTAAGTGTGTTGCCTTACAGAAATTGCTGCAACTCCTGCTTTTAGTGTTATAACCAGTGAGTCATATGAACCCTGTCTAGCTGAGTGGTAAGCATTAAATCAAACGATGAATTAGCTCTATCAGATTCATGGAGGGGAGCTTAGCTGTCGGAGCACTTCGTCCAACTACTACTTTAGGCTTAGGTAAATTTGCCCTAGCATCACCTAGTTAGTAGAGGCATGAACTCACTTTCCAAAATTTGTCACGAATCTTAACTTTGAGTATGAAGAAAGAGATGGCTATTCCTGCTGTGAAGCAATGGGAAAAGGTGCAATCACATGTAGATCTTCGACAGGGTTATTAAATGTTTCTTGTGATTCTTTGGGGCTCTGTACCTGTATCTACCTCCAATAGCCTTGGAGATCTGGAAGTTGGAAGGACTAAATTTTGTTTAGTTAAATCATCAACGCAATCCCAAGTGCGGACATAGTCATTTGTGAGGGCTCTATTTTCAGGAACAAATTTAAAATTATCTTACAGAGAACCATTCCCTTCCCTACAAACTATAAATGCCTCCCCTTTGATACAATAATTTATGGAAAGTCACATCTTAAGGAGAGGACTCTGATGAACAGAACTCTCCTCATCAATGACTGGATATGTGAGGAAAGACAAGGTGAAACAAAGAAAGGTACATTTCAGAGAAGATACTTTCTCATCCCTTGTGGTTGCTGCTTAGGGATAGTTCCACAGAATGGAATGAACGTTGCTATGACCTGTGTTATTCAGAAAGGAAATGTATTCATGTACTCTTAAAATGCACATACTGGGCAAGCTTTCTTTTTTTTATCTGAAACTAAGGAAGTAGTAACCAATTTCAGTTTAGGGAATGAAAGAAGAACCAAAGACAGTCTGACTAATGAAGATGGGCCTCACAACACTGTAGCCAATGAAGGCAATACAAGAATTAGTAGGATCAATGAAGTATAGAGATGCAGGCAAATCCAAGGACATATAGCAGCTACATAAGAGAATGTGCTTGAAGAAGGGACTACCCAAACTAATTTACATTTATGAGCTTGGATTTTGAGTGCTATCTCACCCTTATGATAACTAGCATGGTGAATTAGTAACATATGATACCTCCAGTCTGAAGACCTTTAAGAACCATCCTGCCTGGGCTTCTGCAAGGAGGTAACCTACTCTGGCCTCACATTCACAGGTTCCTATGGTATCAGTTTACATTTTGATGAAATGATTTCCAACTCTTCTTTTGGATTTTCTAGCTATGAAACGCATCTGAAGGGAAGTCCATTGACCAAAGTTGAAGGTCTCAGTTCAGATGTAGTTTGCTTTAAAGTAGCAGGATTGTACTGCATCAGAGAAAATCACAGTGTCACAGGTAAACTCCCTGCACTTACTCTGCTAAATGGGCAAAAAATGCTGTTACAAACTCCATGAAAGTAACTTTGTTTCAAGAAAGATAATTTTCAGTAAAACACTAGAAATTCTTTTTTTGTGTGTGTGTGTGGGGGCAAAGCCTCGTGTATGGAGTCTTCTGCCTATAGCACCTTTCTTAAAATAATTTTGTGATCAGCGCACATCACGGAAAGGTGACATGCCTCCTCACCCCCGTGGCCTTTAGTGAGGCACATAAGCCTACCAGTTTAACAGCCCTTCACTGAATTACATTCAGGAAAATGTTTTACTAGCAGTTTTACTACTGAGCCAGTAATAAAAACAGGATAAACCGCCTGCTCTACAAACTAAGAATGTACCTTCTTTTCAGTTGCCAGGGCTAATATTGCCAAAGAATATGCTTTTGTACATTTTTTGTGGTTTTCTTTTCTGCAACTTGGCCAAATTCTGCTGCAAAAGGAAGGTGTGTTACATTTTCCTCTTTCCTAATCCTGACTCTGTTAAATTTAGTCATGCCCTTCCTCTGTGCAGAACAAACTAGATATGTGGAAGTCTCTAGGCCAAACTGCCTTACAGCAAGCACATTTAGTGATCACTTTAAATTCAGAACTTGCTTTTTGAAAGTTTCTTTTTCCTTTTTTAAATACTCCATACATCCAATAAATTACAGCTGCACAGAACTGTAAAAAAGGAATAAAACAAGAAAATATTTAATAGAAATGCATTAAATAAAACAGAATGTGATGCTTATCGCTAGTGCACGTAGCTTGCAGAAATATGAGAGAGCTTTGTGCAAATGAAAGTCTGCTGAGTGAACTAACAGTTCAGAGTAACAAGAAGTGATCAAGGTGAGTGTGAACCTATATATTATACCTGTATCATGCAAAGCAGGTACAAGTCCAATTTTTAGAACCACCCATTAAAAGATCAGCAAAGGCAGGTGCCACTGGATGGGGTGGGAAGCTGCAAGTGAAAATCTGCTGGAAGACCCTTGCTTAAAAAGGTTGAACCTGAGCATACAGTTAACAGTGGTTTTCTGCAGCAGCTACTTCCCCTTTTGTATTTCATCAACTTCTTCACAGATTTGACTCCACATAAACTGCTTCCAGGCAGCATTCATCTCCCACTTCCCTATTATCAATCAGCAACAATCAAACAGCACTAACTATGAAAGCATGAAAAAATATTTAAAACTAGCCACACAAAAATATACAGCTAACAATTACTCATCAAAAAAGTAGCAACTGTAAGAAAGTCTTTGGCCTTTTACTTTTTAATCTGTTGGGATCCTCTAACTTTGATGGCTTTCAGTAGAAGGGAAGAAGCTCCTTTTTTGATAAGCAGTCTGCTAAGTGATGCTTTGCTGTTGACCCTGTGACATAGAGACGGTTATAATCATCACTAATCTCTTTTTTTGCAGCTAATCAATAGGTACAGTCTCTTCAGTAAAGCAAATATAGTGAACTTAACAGCATCCAATACCGATCAGCTGTCAGCAAAATGTGAGGGAGAACATGTGTCCAAATATGTTACTTAAACAAAGCTCCGAAAATAGAGTCACCAGAATGAGTGCATACAGTGTCACAAATATCACTCTTTGAGACCACCATGAAAAAGTCTCAGTGGTAGCTGCTGACCTTGTAGAGTTTGCACCGATTAACCATAAAGTTGTCTGCCCTGTCAAGTTGCAATAAATTCTGAAGCAACTTGGGCTCATGGTTAGTAACAGATCAAGTCAAATGATATCCACTGCATTACTAACCTACTTCCAGTTTTAACAACTATGAGAGCTTGTTTTTTTAGGTTGCAGGGAATGACTACCCCTGTGATGCCCGTGCACTGGCCCAGCAATCAAGGAGCCTCAACCCTCACCACTAACACCAGTGAGGTGTGTCCACATAGGGGAGGATAACAACTACACACACACAGTAAAGTACAATTTCCCTTAAGAGCACACAGAGATCACAGTCAGTCTGGGGGCTGGTTTCTTCCTTTCTCTCCAGATCCTCAATAAGACTCCCCACTAGCACAGCTATAAGGTCCAGATCTCAGCCTTGTGGGCAAGCTAAAACCTCCAGCACCCTCTCTGTCCAACCAGTGCTCCATGTCCCTGCCCAAGTAGCTCACACAAACACACACACACACACACACACACACACACACACACACACACACACACACACACACACACACACACACACACACACACACACACACACACTTTGAGATATGAGTTATATACAAACACACAGACACACCTGGGGAAGGCTGGCACAGATTCTTCAGCTGTGACCCTTTCTGCCCAGTCTAAAAGGTAGTACCAGCTGCCACCACCCACTAATATTAGCTACTAAAAAGACCCTTAACAAAGGGTCTCCAATTATTATTGTGTAATATTATTATCCAAATGGTAAGTGTGACTGAACAGCAAAGCTTATTGGAGTGACTTGGACAGTATCACTATATACATGCAATGTACTCTAGAGCTTAAATTATCTCTACACAAAACAACCACAGTTAAAAGGTTTACAAATATTTAATAATAAATAACAAAAACACAAGACAATAATTTTTACTACACAGTGCTAGTCAATAGTTCAGAGATCACAGAGAAATACTTAATACAGTAGAAAAGTTCTGACATCAATACAAAAAAAAAACTAATCCAATCTTAATATTTCCTAGCTATATCTAACAGAAAACAAAGTTCTAAAATAAACTTGCATATAAAGCATAGGCAGAGTGCTGGTGATGTTGAATGTTAAGTGCAAAAATGCTCTGAGTCTCTGTCCTTAAATTGATAACACAGTACCACTGACTCATTTCAGATTACATCGTTATTTTCTGTTTCCCAGGCTAACAGAAGCTCAGAGTGTAACAGCCTTTTTGATCTTGCAGCTGGTCAGGAAGCCAGAGCAATAAAAGACATTATACATGCAAATTCTAGCAATTAACTCTAGTCTCAAAACAAAAGCAAGAATTCCTACATCCAGACATCTTAGCTCCGGGTTTTGTGATCAAACAATTACACAATGCTTGACTTATCAGCTTTCTTACAGCAGAGTGCTCTCTTGTTACATTTTTGCAGTTCACATTTAACACAATTTTCTTGCATTTAAGAGAGCAAGCCTGTGGCTTATATTAATATTTACAAATGACAGAATTATCTACAAAATTCTATCTGGCTAGGCTGGCAGCCTTCACATATCTTCACAACCCCCATTTTTGGTATTTCACAGTAAGTATAAGAGGAGCCAAGTGTCTAACAGCTAGAGAACAGACAACTGCAATTGCCTTTTCCAAATAACTTGGAAGATCGAACTGTTTATCATTAGTTTATCCAGTATCAGTTGCATCCACGTCTGTTTACCCCAACTGAGGAAGATGGATATGAACCCATGACTGCATTCCCCTGAGACATTATGACATATCTGAAATCCACAAAATACCTCAAGCACAGCACTGATAAGGGGCTACATAAAGTGTGTCTCCATTAAAGCTTACATGTATGCATGTAAAAAGGTGAGAAAAAAAGAAGTATAGAGTGAAAAAAAGGCAGGCATTCATAACTCCATTCAAGATATATAGTCAGTTGCAAACTAACTGCAAACAGTACAGAAATGTAGATTTTGTGGAGGTGAATCCTCCAAGGTCTCAATGAGCTGATCAGCTTCATCACTCAGTATCCAATCACAACCCTTCAGTCACCTGTTATAGGAGGGGAGGGCTGCATTAATCTCTGCAGAAAATTACTTAATCGAATAAGTCTGAAGATTTGTTTCAGTTTTAAACACTTGATCTCAGTTTTGACAATCAAACCCTAGTGCTAAGACTAAATATTTTTGTTACATTTAGAATGATTGCTTCATGTATTAAAAATAGGAAGCAGGAGCCCCAAAGCTGTCTGTGAGAATGCTGACTATGACACAGACAACCTGAGCTTGACCGGGAGTTCGGGCACTCGATTTGTCGAGGCAGGAGAGGATGGATGTGAGTTAGCAGTCACTACATGATGCATCCAGTGGGGAGGGAGACACACAGACCTACTGTAGCACTGATTCAAGGCAGAGGGTTGAGGGACTGCATGTAAACAGCTATTTGTTTGTGGTGGTACCTACTGCCAACTCAGAAGAACATTCCCATGTTTGGGTAAGCACACATAGGCTCCTTTATCAAGAGCAGCATTAAGCAATGTCACTAGCCTCCAAAGGTAGTGCTATGTTAGGAAGGGCCCTACCCCAGAGTAAATGATGGATTGCCCTCCTACCCCAGAGTAAGTGATGGACTGCCTGCTACACCAGACTTTCATTTCATCTGATAATAAATGCATCTAGAGGCTCTCATCTAGACTGCACAACTGATGGGCTGTAGGGCTTTTGCCAGGATACAGGAATGATTGGACTAGCTCTAATCTCATGGGAAAGAAAGAGGTCAGTAGAAGGTGGGGGTTAAGGATAGTCAGATGGGGAGTCAAAAATGCAGCTCTAATGTTGAGCTTAGTTTTACAGTGTTTTTTAGTAAATCTGAAACAGAAGAATTACTGGACATAAAAGAAAATAATTGTTAGAGATTGTTTATAATCTGTTACATTGTGGCAGAAAAACAATTTCTCCTTGAAAGTAAAAAACAGCAAACAGAAACAATTTTCTGTGTTGAGGTAGAAATTCTTCAATTGTCACATACCCAAAAAACAAAACAAACAAAAAGAAACAAAACAATTCAGCCAATAGCTTCTGAAAGGACTATATCTTCAAGTTTATTTATAGAAATCCATCTGAATCATGCTTATGTTTAAAAGTGGACAGTCACCAATGCAAACACAGAGATAATTGCACCTTAAAATAAAAACATGGACTGCTAACAAGCTTAAGTCAGCCCGAAGGGAATCCATGAAGAAATGACAGAATTAAAAGAAAATATATGCACCATTAGCTCTTCATGAAGCAAAACCAAAGTAACATTATGACAGCATTCCTTTTTTTAGAAATACATTTGCATTCTTATTTCCATCCCCATGGCCATCTAGACCTCACTATAGTCTCTGCATATTCATTGCCCATCTCCTGGGTGAGGGCTGGCTGAACTGCTTCTTCTACTCAGGCAACAATGAGTAACTTTCCTTTCTGTGACCCTACCACCTTCCCTGGTGGCCTTCCTTTACAATATCTGATAACAGTACACTCAAGTTCCTTTCTGCTTCCAGCTATGTACAGCTTAGTATGTTATATCCAATGTCTTCATGTTATCTTCAATGCATGCTATTATTTTGTTGCTTTACGGGCAGTGATATCAAGCTGGTTTGTTTTTGATCATTCCTCCAGTCTTTCCAAGTCCCTTTTTACACCTTCTCTACCTTCTAGTGAAGCATCCGTGTTGTGCACCCTTATCTTGCAGACAAAAAAGCATAATTTTCTCTCTAGACCTTCTGCAATGAATCTGAGAATTAACTTACCAAGTGAAAAAATGTGTTGTTAATGCACTAAAAGCATGCTCTATCTCAGGTAAAGTGAACTATTTTACTATGAAGAAAAATGGACTTCATAACATTGTAACTAGGTCTTTGATTTCAGGGTGAACTGCATTTAATACATTTCTCAAGCAATAGTATCCTCACTGTTAGAGAACTTGAGCATGGTACTCAGTTTTGCTGCCTGCTTAACTTTGATTTGTTTACTGTATATCTAGTGCCAGTTTTGAACTAAAATATTATAACTGCTATTTAAGCCATGTCAAATATCCTCTTGGTTGACATCTTGTATTCAGGATCTTCCTTTAACCATATACTGTAACATGTTATTCTTTGCTCAGTAGGACTCAAGTGAAAAAATAACAAAGGAAAGAAGGAAGTAAGAATTAAAAAGGAAAAAAGACAAGAAAGAAAAGCCTTGGCCAAATAATTGTATCATAATCAGTCTTAACTAGTCAGTTTATTAAGGCCAAACTGGGATCAAATTGTGAAAACCTCATCCAAAGGAAGACACACTTAGGAGTGCAACACTCCACTTATGCTGCACTGTAGTATCAACAATCCATCTACTGGGTGTGGGAATAGAACCCACAGTCTTTTTGCACCACCAGCAGGTGAGCCACCAGACACTCACATGACCCAGATACATTTTCAGCTACTCTTATAGACATAATAAAAGACTATCTTATTTCCATGAAGAATTCCTAATAGCCGGATGTTTACATAGTTGACTTGATTTTTCCAAACATAACTGCATACATCCATCATATTTTTTCTGTTACAAGGGTGTGGATATACTCTTCCAGGAGTGTTCTGCATCTGGTGTTTGCTTCAACAGTACTGTTGTTGGCAGTCCTTCTAGAACTAATTACCCAGCCATCAGCAACATTCAGTATATAAATTTTATTTATATTAGTTATCAGTGCATGTTTTCCATTAGTAGGATGTGCAGAGACTATGCCTCCGCTCAGCATGAACAGGTAGCATGGTGTTGTAGATACTACTGCCGCTTCTTAGGTGTCTGATCTTGCCTCCAGACACTATCCACAGTGCATCCTCTCCTGTGTTTGTACAGGGTTTCTTTATATACACATTTCCTCTATCATAAAAATATGCTGCTTAGCTTTTCTGTCTGCACTAATAAATAGGCTCAGTGTTTGTACTGTGGAGCTTTTCTCCACAAGTCTCAGCAGTGATATGAACTTTGGCTCAACAGAAATATCCCAGTTAAGAAAATGATAATATTTCCCAAGCCTCGACTTGCAGAAACAAACACAGGCATTAGAGAATCTGTGACTTGATTTGTCTTTCTTGGTTTTACCATGCAGGTCCTACCTAAAATAATTCATTCCACTGCTTCTTTAAGTTAACCCTTCTCTACTGGGTGCACTTAGCACTGATTCAGAGCTACAGAACCAAAACCAGCACACGTCATTTTTACAGATGTTTTATATTTGTGTGGTCCTATTATGCCATAAACTGTTAACCAGTCTTACTTCAGAGACAGGGCACATTAATGACCGAATATGGAGTCGACCTGTTTTCAACACTGCAGCCTTAGTTGGGAGAACCTTGATCTTACAGCCATCAGCACCTTGCAATCAGAACATTAGGTGATTTTGGGTTGTAACACCAATGTGAGTAGTAATAAACAAGCAGCTTACATTATCATCCTTCATACTCCAGTGATTACACATATTGCATATCTAAATCATTATTTGGTAAGAAATCAACAAGACCAGTCAGAGAAAGATTAGTGCCCTGATATCGTTTCTCCACAACCCTCCGAAAGTCAAAGAAAACAAGTGTATGGAGCTCTAGTCTTTATCAGTACATGCAGGAACCACTGCATGCTGTTTATCTTAGAATATGGACACAGGACGGAATGATCAGATCAAAGGAAACATGAGGGGGCAACAATGTGCCCCAAAGCAACAATCACACCTATCTACTTTGTCAGTGAATGTTTTCTCATTCTTTTATTTTTTTTTTACCTTGATTAAGTTAACACTTAAGACAGAGGCGCACATACATTTAATAGAAAAGACACCAAACAAAATTATTTTTTCCATTTACACACATAATACAATACATTTTTCGTAATTTACAACAATTATCTTTCAGTCCAACACTACATAAATCGCTCATTTCCCTTAAAACTCGGTTCTTGACCTGAGCATTATTCTGCACGCATTGTTCCCCAAATTCTGTTAAAAATGGGATAATTAGTAAGGCATGCATGAAATATTGCATGATAAATATAAAGAATCAATCAGAAGAGATTAAAAATTACTGGGAAGAGAGACTGGAAAAGCAATTTACAAGGAAATACTGGCAGGAGACTTGTATAAGTCCAGAAGGTTTAAAAATTTTTGCTTGGATGTATTTACACAGGTATTTTATACACCAAGCAGACTTCAAAGAATTTTTCCTCTGGCAGATAAATGTTGGAGGTATGCTGGGGAAGAAAGGGATAACTGGGAACACATGTCTGGGTAAGGTAATGAGACGGCAGAATTTAAAAATTCTCTGCAGAGTACTCTTTTAGAAATATTGGGCGAGCAAATTGTTGCAACTCTATGACTAATGTTAAGAAAATTTGAAGATGGTCATGTTAACATTAGTGTGAATAACATAAGTTAAATGATTCACTGGGTTACTAGGTTACTATGACGCCTCCTAAAGAATGTTTTGATTCCAGTATTTCAAAAGATATCATAGAAAAAAACAAAACAAAACAAAAAAACAACAGAATCCTCTAGAAGAGAAATAAAATATCCACAGTGCCTTCCAGTCCTTGAAATGCAGAACCACTCTTCCAGGCACATTACCTCAGGTGTGTTTCATGAGTTCTCATATGCCAACTACATGTATTGCAACTGCACATATTGCCTTTCTGTAGAGAAAATAAATATTACATTACATGTTACAACAATATACATTTCATTATGCTCTTGTTTTATGTATATATATATATATATATATATATGTGTGTGTGTGTGTGTGTGTGTGTGTGTGTGTATATATATATATATATATATATATATATATATATATATATATATACACAGCTCACACACACACACACACACACACACACACACACACACACACACACACATATATATATATATATATATATATATATATATATATATATATACACACACACACACACACACACACACACGGATATTCCTTATTTTTAACAGAGCTTCAGTAAGAAACATTCAACTAACTACAATTGTGAAATTACACAATTTTGCCTAGAATTTTGATCCCAAACTTTAATGGTTATCCTAATAGGCAGACAGCTACAAATCAGATGTTCTAATATCTACTTTTGGTGACTATAATGCAATCAATAGTTATCTTAGTAAAATAAGTGAACTGTCAGAGAGCAAGAGCTTCAAATTAGTGTTAATAAATGCTGTGCCCTACACGTTGGATGTGCTGCAGTTGAGCTTTTTGGACAGCCAGTCCTTGTCCATAGCTATATCTAAAAAGCACTGGGGGGTTATTGCTGGGAGTCTACTGACATGTCATAAAAATTCTGCCAGTCATGCTAGAGCTTTAAGGATGGTGGGCATAGTCTACTGAAACAATGATATTATGCATAACTTGCACAAAACTGTAATTTGGCCATTCTTATTCAGGTTCTCCTTTTGTGCATATGACCAAGCAAACAAAAAAAGTCTTTACAGCTACCTTAAAGAAAACCCATAAGGAAAATATCTGCCATATAACTCACTTGGAGTTTTCAAATAGACTGGTTGACTTGAACCCATTCAGTGCTACATGCAGATTAATAAAATACAAACTTTGCAGTTTATTTTTTATAAAGATCATATATTAAAGGCTCTAATTGCTGATGAATAACACCAGTAAAAGTCAACATATAATAATGGTTATTGTAAGGTTATTCAGTTGCCTCTCAGATGCTATATGGAAATCAGCAAATTTAAATATATTTAAATACATTTATGAAGTGGCTTCATACGTGGGCTGGAACAACAGAATACACTAGTAACTTGAAGGAGTTTGTGCTTTTTGATTGCCTTCAGAGTTAAAACATAGGTACAGGTGACCTTCTGAACTAATGAATGTGTCTAGTGTAGGTTCACCACTATATCTGTTTTTAAAATATGAACTCCACACTTTCAAATTAAGTGATGTCTTAGCAGCACTCTGTAAAAGTGGCAGCTGCCATTTTACAAATCTTTGCAAAATAGTTTCCTAAATCTGACTCGTGACTTAGCCTCAACTTTGCATTGTAGAGTACGACATTCAACACTATCACTTGGATTTGTAACTTAGTTCGTACTTTAATTATTTAAACTACATTCGACTTCAGAGAAATTATTTTACAGAATGTAAACTGAACTATGTTGCAAAATCCTTGTTCTAGCTGGTTAGCTTCCTGTAGTATGATTGTGTAAGTTACCCAATCTCACTGGAGGAAAGGGCTATAATCAAATAGGAAGTTTCTTAATATATACAACGAAAGCTGTGGTATTCTGACATAATGTACACCTTTATGTGTATTAATCATCTTCCTATTCCAGAATATTACTAACAGCAATTACTAAAAGCTATTCTCTATCTTTATTTCAGAATTATGCATGTTTCTCTAAATAATAAGTTCATATATTGTTAACCTACTTTAAAGACTTCAGTAAGAAAAGCCTGCAAGACTGATAACATACCTCTGTTGACCTTCCTTCTGCTGTTTCATTAACAAACCATCATGCAATGGTCGGATTCTGGAAGCCTTATTCTAAGCCACTCCAAGTTTCTCCACTGTGATTTCTTTCTATAAAACAGCCTTACAATGGAATATTTTGCAGTATCTTAGAGGAAGGCTTTCAGATTCCCATTCAGTAAGTATCACATCTAATAATGAGGTCTCAGTCTTGATGAGGTTACAGTTATAAGGATATAACAAGGCATGACAAAGCCAATCCCATGATGTACAAGGCTTGGCCCATGTACACTTTGAAAACACAAGAAAAGTTAAATACATCGTAACTCAGCAGATAGAACTGGCAGTACACCATGTATTTTGTTTGAACATTTTATTATATTAATTACTATTTAAAATATTAATTAATGCATACTTTTATTTAACAGGTTTCACTATTGAAGAGATCTGAGTTGAATATTGGTGATTCTACTTTTATGTAACCAGTGAAGAATGTTTGTTCTTCCCACATCTGTGGACATGTAATTAGTCTGTAGCAACTGAAATATAAAGTCCCAATTCCTCACCTTCTGTGGAAAGCAGCTCCCATGCATTGCTTTCTGTAATTATATATAATGTGAAGCTAATTATGGTTATTCAGCCATTTTTATTTTTCAGATGTCTTCAACTTAACAACTCTGCAACACTTAATAGAGCTGGATACACAGTCATTCAAGAATGCTGCAGATTGAGGTGCTGTCATACTTCATGCTACCTAGAATTTTAGTTGAAAAAGATCTTATGCCAGCAAATAACAGAAATACCATTCACAAAATCAGCCAGCACTGTGTTGCAACTAAATGGCCCCAAACATTCAAGTCATGTAGCACCTTCCAGAATCGGGGATCTTCTGAAAACCAGATAAAAATGATGAAGCAGTTCAGAAACTGCTTAATTACTCTGTCCGTGACTTTGCTTCTCAGAGGTCAACATACTTGTCTTCAAAGAAGTCTTGAAGTTAATGGAGGAGACGATGAGGGAACAACAGATGCTAACAATGAAGGAGAGGAGTGGTACCACAAAAGGAAGTAGGAATTATGGGAAGAAGCAATGAGAGAGACATGAGCAGCTTGTTAACATGAAGCCGTGGTTATGGAGAGGAGGTGGCAAGACTATTAAGGGTGTACCATTAGTCAGAAGAATAAAAACAAAATAGGGAGACTTCTCTCCTCCCTTACATGATTATAGAGTGTAGATCAAAAAATGGGGGGGGGGGGGGGGTAAAAAGGAATTATGCTAGATTAGAAGAAAAATTATTGAGGTACAAATAAAAGCATTACAGCAGTGGTAACTAACTGTTTTTCTGTGAGAACAAGCAATGTGCAAGTTCTGGTTTTGGGCTGTGTCCTTTCCATAACATGTAGAAGTACTGGTTTAATGTTTAGGAATAATTAATTGAGCCAACTGCCGGCAAATTTAGTACACTCTGAATGAGATGTACAGGTTTGTACACTGTTAGTAGTATCAATAAATTACTGACTTTAAAAAAAAACAATACTTGGCTTTAGTCAGTTTAGTCATACAGAGGCTTGAAGTCCTGACTACATAATCCATGTAACCTGGGTTTGACTATCAGCCTGTGTGTTAATGGTACTAACCATGGATGGAAGGAATGAGCGGCTAATGCCAGCTCATCTATCCTGGGGAAAGGAAGAGATCTAGTCTGTCATAGTGCTGAATATAGCAGTGAAGCAAGAGTGTAGCACACAACTCTCCTATGCTCTATATGCACTAGCCTTCAAGGGAGCATGTGTGGTGGGAGTGTGCATGATGCTGGGGGCAGGGCAGCAGACCCTCAGAAAAGTGTGGACACACCAACCAGGTGGTGGGAACATAGAACATTCTGTAGAAATTCCCAGTGATCACATGGTGAATGGTTTCTTCCAACAGGGTCTTATCCTAATGGGGAACAATGGCTTACTGATCATAGAAAACTGATGGCTGATTACTTGATTGAGGTAAAAAGCATAAAAAGTACTTGGCTTTGTCTTCTCCATTCCAGGAGTGTAACATAATAAAACACAGACACAGACAACCAGACATATATACACAAAGTGTGCGTTTTTGCCTAATTCTTTCTTAAAGTAAAAATTAACTGCACCATATTACACTGCGCCTCTATCTAAAGGCTAAGATTCATTTACAGCTGGACTTCTACAGTGTGTCAAGTTTCTGCTAAATTGCTCTTATGCAGGGACTGAGAATTCAAAGTACTGAAAACTGATAATATATTTAAAGCAGAATTATACACTAGACTCGACTTTTCTTCAAACCAGGGTGCATACTCAGTATTCAAAATGACCCACTTAAAACTATATCTGAATAAAGCATGACTTCAGACCCTTTTTATGCTTACAGGATTTAAGGTAAATCCAACTAAATATGTTTATTTTCCCCCAAAATCATTATGTAAATACTCTGGCTGAGTCGGGCCCGCTTTGAAACTTTTAGATTGGAATTTATACTCAGGTTCAAGCAGTCCATATTTTAAAATTTTTACTCTGGAATTATTTATCTGCTTTGCAAGTAAGTATACAAAATTATGTGGATATTACCTTTCACACAATGAAAAAAAAATTAGTGTGAAGTTCTGGTCTCCCTGAAGACCATATGCTTTGAAAATTAAGTTTTATCACCAATAGATATTCTTTATGAAGACAATATTATTTCTTTCTTCCTAATCTTGGTACTCTACAGTTAGGAGATTATGAAGGAAATGTTGATAAAAAGGAGGCTGTTCTGGAGTACTGTGGGAGTTATAATGTTTTTTCAGACAAAGATTTTTAAAATGCTTGATCCAGAAAGTGTGAATTAACAGTTCTACTATGAAATATTAAAAGGTAAAACCCAACCTTCCAAAATGCCAAAAACTAATGCCCAAACAACAGAAGAGTGTAAAAATCAACTTAAAGCTTTTTGCAGGTGGGGTCAAGCCCCCTGCACCCCTGATGGGGGGGGGCAATCTTCTCACCCCATACTTATATATACCAACACCATGGTCACACCAACTTGAGGAAGAGAGATAAATAAATGAATAATTGCTGATGCAAACTTAGAAATTGCACCAGCAATGATTTCCTATGGGAAACAGTGGTCAGCATTTTTTACTGTGGACAAATGAAGTTCAGTGAATTTCACCTCAGTCAACTGTAGGAAAGCCATATATTAGCTAGCCTGAGTGGAATACAGCAACTGGTCAAAATGTCCTTATCTGATCATACTTTTCGGTTTATCTTTGAGCAGTGAATGGCCTTCTTCACTCACAGAAAACAAATTGGGCTATATTAAATGTTTATTAACTTTACGTACAAAGAATGACATTTAGTTGAAATTCAGAGCCTTAAATTGAGATAAGTATCCTTCATTTGTCTGGTTTCCATCTTCAGTTACATGGAAAACTAGATATAGATAGGTAATAGTAGACTGGTCATGACATATAGGTAGTGTGCAGGAAGACCTAATAAAATGGTATAGAAAGCCCAGTGCTCAGACACATGATTATGATGAAAACAAGACTATTTTTTTGGCATTCCTGTTTTTCCATTGCTAAGGAGGTTTCAGAAGCTAATTTGCTGACAATAAGAGCTTTAGATACTATTAGAGCTTTCTAGGCTTCGCTACACAATCTCAAGGAGAAATTCCCTAAGTATCAGTAGCTTGCATAAAAAAAAGTTGAACAGCATAAGGCTGAATGCGTTTGTACATAAGAAATCACTGCCGGTAAGATTTCTATGCATGTTCCGGCAAATATTCTCTTTCTAGGGAGATTTCTTCCTTCTTTGAGTTGGTGCAACCTCAGATTTGGTATATACAAGTTTGGGGAAAGCTTGCCCCCAAAACAGAGATTTTTACCCTTTGGGTTTTTGGCATTTTTTCATTCTGTTGAAGTGCTGACTTTCAGGAAGTCAGAGCTTCATAACAGAACCAGCTCTCTGTGCTACTTATATTAATAGACTTACCCACTTATGGAGTATTGAAACCAATAACTGTTTAAAAATTGACAATTTATTAAAATATTAGAGTTCTTACAAATGTCTTATAACTTCATTTTGAAACAGAACAATTCAATGGAAATGTTTTCCTACAACATACTGGATCCCTAAGAATATGGGCAAGCTCCCAGCAATAAGAGGGAATTGTTGGTACCAACATGGCCAAGAATTTTTAATGGTTGATTAAAAATGCAAAGCATTATTAAGATAATATTTGGTTTTATGATTCATAGCAAGAAGTTCTCCAGTTTGATTCTCAGCTGGAGCGCCTTCTATGTGGCATCTGTATGTCCTCCCCGCGGTCAAGTAATATTTAAAAGACATGCAGGTAGGTGCGTGCATGAATGGGTGTGCCTTCTTTGAAGGTTGGGCGTCGGGGTGGCACCACGGCACAGTAAAAATCCACTGCCAATCATCAGCGGACCGGAGTTCCTCTGTGGCGACCCCTAACTGGGAAAAGCAGGACATAGTTTTATTCATATTTATTACAGTGCTTGATTT
This sequence comes from Protopterus annectens, assembly GCF_019279795.1. NCBI lineage: Eukaryota > Metazoa > Chordata > Ceratodontiformes > Protopteridae > Protopterus > Protopterus annectens. Next base: position 260,830,047 of record NC_056727.1, on the reverse strand, counting down.
AAGGTATAACAAATCTCACATAAAACATAGACAAAACATGTTTTATATATAACCCTGCCACTTAACAAATTATTCTTTTGAAATAGAATTACAACATTCTTTTAATTTTATCCTTTCCTTATTTTTACCTAGTTGCCATGCATGTTGGAAACTCTGTCATATGAGAATACTGTATAATCTTTCTGTTACTGATGCATAATACCAACTTTTGAAGATAGGCACATCATACTTTCTTATGTTTTGTTTTGCTCTAGAACGTAATACTGTGAACGGGCTTTAGTTTGCTGTTAATGCTTTAAAATGCTTTTGAATCATAATCTGGTTTAATCTGACTTGGTAATAATATTCTTTTATCTTTTTTCTGGCTATCTTGAGATTCTCAGTAACTAAACAAGGGAAAGATTGATTATGGGAGGATACAGACAGTTTACTGTGGACTTTTTTACTGTAACTATTTGCAAGCTTTCTTCTTTCACTTATTGACAATGATGTTGAAAATGTAAGTAAAAAAGAGAAAAGGGTATCTGCTAAATTACACTCCATGAGATAAGAATTTAAAGTACTCAAAATGGCTAAGATATCTAAAGAAGAACTATAGCCTAAATCCAACTTTTCCTAATACCAGAGCAGAGTGAATTCTCCACACTGAAAATGACTCATTCGTAACTACATATAAATGAAGTATAACTTAATTGTTTCTCTCATTGTATGCCGTTCCTGCAATTTTCAGCTCCTTGAAGCACACTGTTTTGAGACTGAATGAAATCTAACAACACTTTCATTAGGAAATTATCTATCTGGTTCTTACAACATACTGAATATCACATTTAAGATTTCTGTCCCATGGAAAGCTCGCACAAAAAGATGTTCGTTGCCATGCCTTCTTTCCCTCCCGTTACAGTTACAAACGTATTAAATTGGAATGCATGGCCATGCTAGGGTGTAGTGTCAGTAAAAGATGAAAGGCAACCACTGGGATTATACTGTCTAGAAACAAGACACCCTTGGCTGAAAACACGATTAAAACAGGAGAAAAGTATCAGCTGCTGATTAATTGTTAGCCTCTTTTCCCTTAAAATTTGAATGTAATTTAAGATTTCATTGTTATCTGAAGAAGAAATTATTCATTACATTATGTTTAGAAGATGGAGAAAAAAAAAACAGAGAAAATAAATGGTGAGAAAAAGCTAATTCTACTGCACAGATTTTGAAAGAAAACAGTAAGTTTAAATATTGTCATTCAAATGAAGCAGGAAAATAAAGCTGAAACAGGTGGATGTTCAAAAATGTCATGTTCTGTACAGAAAATGTACACTGTAGTCAGGAGAAAGCTTAGCAAAAATAAAATAAATAAATAAATAAATAAATAACATCTGTGTGGGCCAGCCATAAAACCATTTGGGGATAGAAAAAAGGCATTATACAGGGGGACGTTTTATAAAAAACACTGATGTACTGCAAAAATTCAGTAAAATTCATCTATTCAAAATGCATCTGTTTTTTTGTATATTAAAAACCTGTCTCTTCAGCTTATGTTCTAATGCCACATTTACTGCAGACAAAACTGCAGGTAATCCTTGTACTGCACACACATCAACATGTCCAGTGAGATATATATGCATGATGCATCATATATACAAGCCACTGACTTATATTAGTATAGAAAGACAGCAACACTAAGCGGTATGCAGTATACACTGGCCTTATTTGCAAAAATGGTAAAACATTTCCTTTTAAATCATAGGATCATAGGAGGTTACTAGGCTAATGGCCCTGGGGACCTTACAAGCCTAGCGAAGAGTTTATCCACAAAAAAGAAACCTTAGTCAACAACTGTCGCCTCTGTCAATGAGGGACAAAAGTGGAATACCATCACAGAAGGAGGAAGCTACTACATGATAGAGCAAAATCCCTAAAAGGGAAGGCATCTCTGATCAGTATTAGCAAAAAACTAAGGGCACTCATAAAATCGTCTAAGGCCAGCTTCGAGAGAAAAATTGCACAGGACACTAAGGATAATCACAAGGCTTTCTTTAGTTATGTTAGGAACCTGGGTGGGAATTCCCAGATATGCTCAGAATTAGTCCAAAATGACAAAAAATACACCGAACCCACAGACATTGCCAACATCCTAGCTGACAGGTTCAGCGCAAACTTCTCACCCCCCTCCCCACCAAAAGGGCAAATATCTATCCCAGCAGAGTGCTGCCCCCCTGACATATCAGATGCTCAGGTAAGAGCTGCCCTCTCCAAAGCAAAAAACACAGCATCAATGGGACCAGACGGTGTCCCAGGCTGCGTCCTACATGAACTCCAAGAAGAGCTAAACCCAAACATAAAACTACTGTTCAATCTCAGCCTTACTACAGGATTTGTACCCAAAGAGTGGCGTACAGCAACAGTGGTCCTTCTCCACAAAGGTGGTGCCTCAACGGACCCTGGAAACTATCGCCCTATAAGCCTGACTAGCTTGGTCTGCAAAGCTATGGAAAGGATCATCATGGACCTCATAAATAAAGATATTGGGGACCTACAGACACTGGATCCTACCCAGTTTGGCTTTGTTAAGGGCAGATCCTGCCTCTTAAACCTGGTCGACTTCTTTGAAACAGTCACCAAGGCCATTGACGAAGGGAAGGTGGTCCACACAGCCTACCTGGACCTTGCAAAAGCCTTCGATACAATACCCCACTCGGGCATTATAGATAAGCTCACCAGCTTAAATATAAACCCCTATGTCACCAGATGTGTTGCAAACTGGCTCAAGGACAGAACCCACATGGATGGAATTGCTGGAGCCATGTCAGACTCCAAGCCAGTTACAAGTGGCATCCCACAAGGCTCAGTCCTGGGACCTCTCTTGTTTGGTATATATTTCTCAGAGGTACGGGCCAACACAGAAGGACTGTGGCTGACCAAGTTCGCAGATGACTGCAGACTGGGCGCCATAATCGACTCTCCAGCCGACACAAGCATCCTCCAAAAGGGCCTCATAGAAACAGACAACTGGTGCCAGAGCCATGGCCTCAAGCTAAACGCCAAAAAGTGTATAGTCATCCCCTTTGGCAAAAACAAAGTGCCCACAAATTACCACATAGGTGGTAATCCATTAAGTACAGAAGAAGTAATTAGGGACCTGGGGACCCAAGTTGATAGCAATCTCTCATTTGACAACCATGTGGCCAAAGTGGTTAGAAAAACATTTTATATATCCCACCTAATCATGAAGGGATTCACATCTAGATTAGGGGAGGTCATCGTGCCTCTTTACTCATCCCTCATCAGGCCCATAATTGAGTACAATGCCCCTTTTGGGATGTACCTTACCAAACACCTGCAGCAACTGGAAAGACCCCAAAAGTACCTCACCAAGAGGATCAAAGAGCTCAAACAGATGCCATATGCTGCCCGGTTAAAGAAACTCCAGCTCTGCTCAGTAGCATACCGCCTGCTTAGAGGCGACCTGTGCCTGACATATAAAGCCATGTCCAACCCGGAATTAAGCGACATGCTGCATCTCAAAAAATCCAAATCCCATCGAGCTACACGCTCGAGAGACTTGAACCTCAGCACTGAAATAAATAGGACATGCTGGAGGGACAGATTCATAACCCAGATGCTCCCTTCACTCTGGAATAAAATCCCAGTCCAGGTTAAGCAGGGTCCCTCATTGACTCTCTTCAAGAGGAATCTTGATGAGTGGATGGGAGATCGTAGGTTTACCCCGGTATCACTTCTGTGTCACTGTTAGACAGAGGCACAGTATACTAACCTTGAAAAAGGGCATAGAAAAATTAATATAAAATGGGTGGCGAAAGCCAAACATACTCTGGCTAGGTTTATAAATGCCCTAGGGCAGATAGCCTAGTATGAACCTATGAACCTATGAACAGAATAGTAATACATCAAGCCTGGGCATGCTTAATCAATCTTTTTATCCACAGTGGGGGAGGCTATAGTTATACTTTTGACAGTCTTTAACAAGACTTTCCGTGAATTACAGTGGGATAAACAGATACATAATATACCTCACTCTGCCATTATACCCCTTGGAAGCTCAGTGCAGCTCAGTAATGCATTTGATTGTACTGCACTGTTGCTTAGCAGATGCAGTTATGATGATGCCATACCTGTATAAAGACTGTTTTTTAATATATATATATATATATATATATGTGTGTGTGTGTGTGTGTGTGTGTGTACAGGTTCATAGGTTAATAGGTGTGTACTAGGCTAATGGTCCTGGAGCCTTTACAAGCCTAGCCCATAGGATTACCCTGGCATCATGCCACTCGAACTTAGTTCCCAGTGCCTCTGTTGAGTAGAGCACTGGAGTGATCCCCGGGGTGAATTTTCTATTTCCCATCCACTCATCAAGATTTTTCTTGAAGAGGGCCAGTGAGGTGCTCTGTTTGACATGTATGGTAAGTCTATCCCATAGCATGGGCACTCTCTGGGTTATGAACCTGTCCCTCCAGCATGTTCTGTTGATTGTGGTAATGAGGTTGAGGTCTCTGGAGAATGTGGTGTGGAGAGATTGGAATTTCTTTAGATGTAACATTTCTAACAGAGCTGGGTCAGACATTGCTTTGTAAGTCAAGCAGAGATCGCCTCTAAGTAGGGGATATGAGATAGAGAATAGTTGGAGTTTTTAGAGTCTGTCCATATAGGACACGTGTTTAAGGCCCTGGATCCTCTTTGTGAGGTATTTTGTGGTCACTCCAGTTGTTGCAGGTGTCTAGTGAAGTACATGCCAAATGGGGCATTGTACTCAATGACTGGCCTAATGAGGGAAGAGTAGAGGGTGACAATTACCTCTTTCTTCCTGGACGCAAAATCCTTAGTAATGAAATGTGCCACATAGAAGAACTTTCTGACCACAGTGGCAATGTGGTGATCAAAAGAGAGGTTCCTGTCAACAGGTGTTCCCAGATCTCTTATAATGCCTTCTGTGTTCAGTGGACTACCATTGATGTGGTAATTCATGGGAAATGGGTTTCTCCCAAAGGGGATGACAACACATTTTTTTGGCATTGAGCTTAAGGCCATGGTTCTGACACCAGTCATTGGTCTCAGTGAAGCCTTTCTGTAGGATAGCAACATCACCTGAGGAGTTAATAATAGCTCCCAACTCATAATTATCTGTGAACTTTGTCAGTCAGAGTCCCTTCCTGGTGGCCTGGACTTCAGAGACGTAGGGGGAGGACCCAGAAGTGAACCCTGTAGGACTCCACTCGTGAATGGTTGGCAATCTGACTTGGAGTCAGCTACTTTCACACTGTGGGTTCTATCTGTGAACCTGTTTGCAACCCACCTAGTGATATAGGGGTTGATGCCTAGCTCAGTGAGTTTTTCTATGATTCCTGAGTGGGAAATGGTATCAAAGGCCTTGGCCAGATCAAGGTAGGCTGTATGAACCACCTTGCCTTCATCCACATCTCTGGTGACTGACTCAAATAAGTCTACTAGGTTGAGCAGGCATGATTTACCCTTCACAAAACCAAATTGTGTGGGAAGCAGAATTTGGAGATTCCCTGTACACTTGTTTATTAGGTCCATGATGATGTGTTTCATAGCTTTGCATATCAGACTCATCAGGCTAATGGGGCAATAGTTCCCAGGGTCTGCAGTCACTCCTTTGTGGAGAGGGATGACTGTAGCAGTGTGCCATTTGATAGGGACAAAGCCTGAGCTGAGGCTGTGATTGAACAGGGCACACAGGTGAGATGCCAGTTCACTCTGTAGTTCATGTAGAACACAGCTAAGGATATTGTCAGGTCCCATCAAAGCTGTATTCTTGGCTTTGGACAGTGCTGTTTTAACCTGTGCAGCAGTAATACTGGGTGCCTGGCAATCTACTGGTATTGTGATTGGTCCTTTGGGGGGGGTAAAGTTGGCACTGAATCTGTCAGCCAGTATATTGGCAATATCTGTTGGCTCGGTATAGGAGGTACCATTCTGTAGTAGCTCAGAGCAAGTCTGGGTATTGCCATGGAGGTTTTTTACATAACTATAGAAGGCCTTCTGGTTATCTTTACTATCTACTGCAATTCTGTTTTCATAGCTAGCTTTAGAGGATTTGATGAGGGATCTCAACATTTTGTTGAGGCTGATAAGGGAGTTTTTCCAGTCTTGGGACTTCACCTTATTCAACATCTATTTCCTCCTTCTGTTGTAGAGTTTGTTTATGGCAGGGGACCTCCAAATTGGCTTCCTTTTTTTGGAGGAGAGCATCTTTTGTTTTATTGGGTATGGTGAGATCCATGCATTTGTGTACATGTTCTTATAGTGCATTGGTGTATGATTTTGTGGTCACGCTACTATTCTCCATTTGCAATGGTGCCGTGAAGTTAGCCACCTCTGTTTTTAGGAGCCCAAAGTTAGCTTTGGAGAAGTTTTTCATGGTGGTTACCTTTGCAAGGGGTGGGGGGGGGGGTGGATGTGGATTTCCAAGATGATTAGTTTGTGCTCAGTTCTAACCAGTGAGGAGTTGACTACTGGTATAGAGCAATGGTTACCCATGCTACTAATGACCAGGTCAAGGATGTTGCTACCTCTAGTGTTGGTGAGACAAGCTGGTCCAGGGCATTGGAATTAATGAATTCCAGGAAAGACAGGTCAAGTGTATTGGTACATGAGTAGTTTTCCCAGTTAATGGAGGGGTAGTTGAAGTCACTCAGTATGAGATTGTTAGGTTGGACCCTAATATTCTCCAGGATGCTTAGGAACATGGAGTATGAGTCTTGGGACATGGTTGGGGACCTATAGCAGGCTACAAACTGAATCGCTGTCTTACCCAGTGTTAGCTGCACATGAAGTATCTCTGATGTGTTATGTTACGCTATCAGTCTGGAGGTGTGTGCATCCTTTATGAATATGGAAACACCACTACCTTTAGACCTTCGGTCCAAGTTCTGGGGCCGAAAGGTGTGGAATGAATTATAGCCTGGTAGTGAAGGGGTGCTTTCTGCTGCCTTGAACCAGGTCTCTGTTACAGCACAAATGTCAATGTTCTCCATTCATATATAGGTTTACTATCAATTTTTCGAGCGGAGATGCTCCAAAGATGGGCAATTCAAAACTGGGATGTTCGAATGTCCATCTGAACATCTCCATGTTTGAAAGTTTATGCACTGTGCATTCACTGATATAAACTCGATGTACTGTATGGAGATTGCGGTACAGTGAGGCATGGAAACTCATCCATTTCCTCACTGTAGTGAGATTTCGAAGTTAGAATATATAGTTAGCAGGGGGTGTTGGGGTTAGGTACAGGAGTTTCATTTACATGAGCACCTATATGGACATCACGTGATCTTTTTGGACACAATGTAGAATCTGCTGAATTCGATCAGCAGATTTGACATTGTGCCTTAGCAGTGATGTTGTTTTTCATTGCTGAGTCGGTCTTGCAAACAATATTTATTTTGCCATTAGCAAAAATGATAGTAAACCATATATATATATATATATATATATATATATATATATATATATATATATATATATATATATATATATATATATATATATATATATTAGATACAGCATATTTGACAAACAATCATTTAATCGTGTTTTTTTTACTGAAAAATATGTTGGTGGTACAACTGGTCGAATTACATTATAGCTGAATTGATAAAGATTGGCTATAAAGTGTTTGTAAAACTATGGAATTAGTATATCTAAGTTCTGAGGGTATATGTGCAGTACCTCCATTTGAAACTAGTTAAAGTTTTTTTTTATCTATTTTACATTTGATTTAGTTTTAGGATAAGTTAAGAATGTATTTACATTTGTGAACATTATTATTTTTTTTTAATTTTTGTGTTTACTTTGGGCTTCTTATATTTTTGGGATAATGATGGGAGCAAATATTGTCTGTATTTGTGATCATTATGATTTGATAGTTTATGTTATGAAATTGCAAGATATTTTGTGTTTCATTCAATTTCATCTGTGATAAGTGATAATAATACTTACATATATATATATATATGTGTGTGTGTGTGTGTGTGTGTGTGTATGTGTGTATATATATATATATATATATATATATATATATATATATATATATATATATATGCACACACACATATAAGTGTATGTCTGCACACATTAGTTATAATTTGTTGACAACAGAAAAAAATATATTTTAGACAAATGGTGCCTGCTGAATTCTTCCTGAGCAGACATTATAAACCCATCCTTATTAGAAGCCATGTATAATGTAACATGACTGATTACAGTAGAGAAGGTACTATGAACCCCCACAGTATGTCTCAATTTGATTGCAGAACACTGCACATCTCTAACAGTGGAGTTTTGATTGTGCCAGGTTTATTCATTCTTTCTTACTCTGCTTGCCAGTGTAATTTGTTTTAGGGTCAAGGGGAAATCAAAGTCCATCTCAAGACTCAGAAGATACGAGGCAGATGAAACAATCCTCACACCATACATACCCCAACATGTGCTTTAGACACATGCTAATTCATGTACAACATGTATATGGGATGTGAGTAAAAACTGAAGCACCCAATAAAAACCCTCATGGACACAAGAGGGAAGTGAAGACTCCACACAAGGGATAATCAGCCAATAACTAAGCTGGAGAACCATTCACAAAAATGTGCATTGTTGTTTTTGGGCCTGTGCACCCAATACAGCTGACAACCATGGCTAGCTCAACCATCCTGAGGGGAGAGAAGTGGCTCAAGGCCACCACTTCAGAGACACCTAGAGGGAGCACTGAGTTTTGCATCTGTGGAATATAAGCCTGTGAGCATTTGCTGCCATGGTGCAACTGCATGAAGCAGGAATATTTAGCATCCAGAGGCATGCTATCTGCAGTATGCAGCATGCAGCAGAACTCAGGAAGCCAACAAAAGGAAGGGGGATGCTCCACTGGGAAATGGGTAGAGCATTCTGGAAAAACAGTAAGCAGGCTACACCCTACAGCTGACTCTTGTTGTTGAGGAAAGGATGAGCTGATAGGGTTAATTGGGCAAGGGGATAATGGTCCACAAGGCTCTTCCCTATGCCTAGAATGCTCAGGTCCTTCCTCTGGGAACAAATGGGATAACTGAATGCAGGTAAAGATGCCACTGGGCAAGATCCTACAGAGAGTAGAAAATGTTGCTTTCCTTGATGAAATATGTGGGATTTTTAAATCCAGTGCAATAACGGCTCAGTAAAATTATATTTTTTTGGCATGTATTACACTTCCTATCCTGTTAATTCCCACGATACCCTACAATAAGTATCTGTATGTGTCAGGTCACATGGCAGCACTTCTTGAAGAATTCTTAACAAAGCTGCAAGGAAATTACATTAACATAGTTAATTATTAAATTATACTAAGACTGCCTTTCTAAAGACTGCCTTTCTACACTTGGAGATTTCAATGAAGCTCAGTCTTAAATATGACTGCTGTACATTGTCTTCCTCAGCAAATGTAGTTGTGGTCATGACAAGACTGTATTCACAGAAGTGTTGCTTTATCTGGTGAAATATTTAAGACCTGTACTTCTAATGCACTAAATATACAGAACCAACTGATATTGCCAACACCCTGGCAGATAGGTTCAGTGCGAACTTTACCCCCCTCTCATCCCCTAAAGGACCCATCTCTATACTGGAAGAATGCAAAGTTCCTGTAATCACGGCTGCACAGGTAAAAAACACACTCTTCAAAGCCAAGAACACACCATGCATGGGACCTGACAACATCCCAGGCTGTGTTCTACATAAACTACAGAATGAACTGGCACCCCACCTAAGTACCATGTTCAATCATAGCCTCACCTCAGGCTGTGTGCCCACTGAATGGCACACAACAACAATTATCCCACTCCACAAAGGGGGAGCCACCACGGACCCTGGAAACTACCGCCCCATTAGCCTGACGAGCCTGGTCTGCAAGGCTATGGAACATATCTTCATGGAACTTATAAACAATGACATTGGTAATCTCCAAACTCAGGACCCCACCCAGTTCATGTACAACATGTATATGGGATGTGAGTAAAAACTGAAGGCAGATCATGTCTCCTAAACTTGATAGACTTCTTTGAAGCAGTCACCAAAGCTGTAGATGAAGGTAAGGTGGTTCATACAACCTATCTAGATCTCGCCAAGGCTTTTGACACCACCCCCACTCTTGAATTATAGATAAACTCACTAAACTAGGTATAAATCCCTATGTCACAAAATGGGTTGCCAACTGGCTCACTGACAGAACCCACACTGTGAAAGTAGCAGACTCCAAATCCAAATTTAGACCAGTGACAAGTGGAGTACCACAGGATTCATTCCTGGGTCCTCTCCTGTTTGGTATCTACTTCTCTGAAGTACAGGCTAACACAGAAGGTCTTTTGCTAACGAAGTTCACAGAAGACTGCAAACTAAGAGCTATAATCAAAACTCCAAAAGATGTGGACATCCTACAAAAGGGCCTCGCTGAGACAGATGCCTGGTGTCAAAGCCATGGCCTCAAGCTCAATGCCAAAAAGTGCATTGTCATCCTTTTTGGTAAAAACTCTGTACCCATGAACTACCACATAGGCAGTAGTCTACTTAACACTGAAAGTGTGATAAGAGACCTTGGGAAACAGGTGGACAGTAGTCTCTCTTTTGATAATCACATCACGACAGTTGTCAGGAAATCCTTTTATGTGGTACACCTCATCACAAAAGGTTTCTCATCCAGGAAAAAAGAGGTCACTGTTCCCCTCTACTCGTCACTCATTAGCCCCATTATAGAGTACAATGCTCCTTTTGGTATGTACCTCACAAGACATCTACAACAACTGGAAAGGCCGCAGAAATACCTCACAAAGAGGATTACTGGCCTCAAACAGATGCCCTACGCAGACTGTCTCAAAAAACTGCAGCTTTACTGCATCGCATATCGCCTCCTCAGAGGCGATCTCTGCCTAACACACAAAGCTATGTCAAACCCAGAGCTTTTGGACATGCTCCACTTAAAGAAATCCCAATCCCTACAAGCTATATGCTCTAGGGACCTAAACCTTGTCACCACAATGAACAGAACATGCTGGAGGGATAGACTCCTGTCCCAGAGACTTCCCATACTCTGGAACAAACTACCTATCTATATCAAACAAAGCTCCTCATTAGCACTCTTCAAGAAAAATCTTGATGACTGGATGGAAGATAGGAAATTCACCCGGGGATCACTTCTGTGGCTCTGCTCAACAGTGGCACAGGAAAATAATTTTCTTGGGTGGCGAAAGCCAGGGTACCTTTTGGCTAGGCTTATATAGGCCCTAGGGCCAATAGCCTAGTACCTGCCTATGAACATATGAATGTAACAACTCTGTACACATATTCTAGACATGTGTTGCATTCCTTGCCCTGAACAGATGACATATATTGACCACTAATAACATTTATGTGAAAATTTTCATAATGTACCTGCATGCAAAATACCATTTGCTAGTCTCTCCCCCTTGAGAATTCACTACAAAAACTTTAAAAGAATTACAACAGCATGCATTGGAAATTGGTACATGTAAGATTAGCATTCTGCCTTTAAGGATTATCGTGCGGGCTTTGCTGAATCTGAACACAGCATATCTTTCTCATGCTAAGTCTGTATTCATAAAAATGTAGAATTTTTCTAGAAAAGATATGTTACAAGCAATTGCTGCAGACACCATCATGAGAAGTCATATAACCAACCCAGTGGGAACAGGAATAATTCTAATGACAAACTCATTGTGAAATACAGGTGAAACCCATGGCTTGCTAGTGTTGTAAGAAAAATCATGTTAGCCCTCCATTACTAAGAATCTATATCAATACCTTTGGAAAATTACAAAAGGATTAGGGGTTTCAGTACAGCTGAATGCTGAAATTAACTGCATCATACTGCCTTCATTAGTAAAGGGAGTTTTACATAAACCATGTTTTCATTACAAAAATTAAAAACAAATTAAAAAAATAAAAAGTTGCTGTTTTAACTGATGAAATATGAAGGAATTTTTCTTCTGATGTTATAGAAACTTGGCAAAGATGTAAAGTGGACAAGGAATGCATTCTAAGAGCTGAGAAGAAGTCAGAAATTCATGCTTAAAGAGATTCATATAGTGAAACATGTTAGACATAAACTTTCAAGAGATTTTAATAGCATGCTTAGGTACAAAATGCACCTAAGAACAACATTGTATATGTAGGACTTTAATTCAGCTCAGTGCAGAGAAGCACACTATCCCCCTTCACAAATGTAGTTTTTGTCATGCTCTGTTTATAGCCACAAAAATGTTGCTTTGTCTCATGAAAATATATATGATTCTTACTGTGATATAATGTATACTTAGTAGAGATTTTGTTTAATTACTATTTTGAACATGACCTAGTGGCTGGACTAATTCTGAAGCTACACTTCAAAGCACTAGTTTGGATATACTTTAAATCCAAAGTGATGCTGTTTCGAAGTATCTCTGCACCAGGAAAGTAAATCCATATTGCACTTGATTTGTTGTTAATATGCTGTTGGTTACTGTTCTGAAACATTTTTACTGTAGCTGTAATATTTTGTTCATTAACTAACTGTGGCTGAAAAATTCTCCCTACCCTTTTACCATGTTCTTGTTTTGTTTTAAAACTAGTGCCTCTGTTATTGTCCTCTCTTTATGTTAATTTTATCACAAAATTCTCTCCCTCTCCCCCTTCATTATTGTTGTCAGCAAACACAGAAGTTTCATTGTGAAGTTGCTTTTACCCCCATTATATTCCATATATCCAGAATACTGACTGCCACCCAGCTAACCTGTGCTGCTCTCTTGTCCTTAGTTGCTCTTGAGTCATACACCCATGCTAGAACTTGTCTTTGGAAGCTCTTCCCAGTAACTTCTCATCTGTTTATACTAGTGAGCACTAAGATTCAACTGGGAAGTTCCTCCCCTTAGACTGCTAAAGCATGAATAACCTCATATTTCATATCTTCCGGCTTAGTAGACACTGTAGTACTTAGAAGTACTAATCCCTTTTTTTCCATCTTATTTTTAAAATCTCCAGCAACTGGGGCAACTCTGCTATTCACTAGATAGCCTTCAGTATATTTGTGTGATGCTGTGTTTACATTCCTAATCTAAACACCCAAGCAGTGGAAAAGATGGACGGTCAGTCTTTACCTCTGTTACTAGCCTTTTATCACCAGGTTTCCTAAGACAATCTACTAAGTGCCTTAAGCTCATATATAATGAACTTATTCCCAGCAGTTCTAATTCCATCTGTGAGAGGTGTACACATCTAATTCATCTGTAGAATTCAGCAACCATTAGAAATGTTGGGACCCTCTAGAGTGAGCCATAAAATGCAGAGACTGAATGGCCAAAAGATTGACCTTATATACACCAAGATTGAGATGCCATTTCTCTGAATATTCCCTTTTCTCTGATGTATGGCAATCTTGGATTTAGTATGTATAACTTTGGGGGTGTGGGGTGCAGGGGGGCCTCCCCCTACAAAAAGAAGTTTAAAGGAGAAGAGTGATTTTCAAGATTCGCTGTTCTCCTGAGATTTCTCCCCTTTTTTTTAGCTTTTTGACACTTGGCATTTCAAGTGCTGACATTTCAAAAGGGAGCAGTAGAATTTAATTTCCCCTAAAACATTGCCCTGTGAGTTTCAGACACCTTAACTACAGTCCTTCACTAATCACATTAAAATGTCTTTTGTGTAAGCTTTTAGAAATAAGAATATTAAGTCTCATAACATTCGGCCTCTCATCAACTTCATGCATAACTAACATGAAGAGTCATCCAGAGCAAAAGCATTCTAAATGTACAACTTCAAACCACAGCAGCAGAAGCAACAGAATTTTTTAGTGACAGGTGACTATTGTCAAGCACACTGACTCATCACTCACAATGCCAAACAACAAGAGGGTTACAGTAAGCTGTCTTCTAGGAGCCAGAATTTCTAACATTATAAAGGCCCTAAGGACAAATATGACTACTGTATGACATGGTAGTGGTTCATGTGGGAGTGAATGACACGAGACAAAAATCTCTGAAACACATGCAGAGAGGCAAGTCAGACCATTCCATGTATGTTACAAATTCAGGTAACATGCTGGCTCTGAGTGGAATCCCTTCCTTCACCTGAATTGTTAAGCCTAGATGCAAAGAAAAGATAATGGTTTTCAATAATTGGTTAAACAGCTGGTGTCAGTCTGGGAGGATCCAGTATATGTCAGTGTGGGATTAGATGCCCAACAGTCCAGCTTGCTTCACTAAAGATAGTGTGTACTTCTCATTCCAAGGCTTCCACATACTGGCTCAGGCCTTTGCTACCTCTAAGTCCTTTAAGGCACAGTCCAGTTGACCAGTTGATGGACCTTCCAACATAACTAACATATTAGTCTCAAAATAGGATCATATTAAGGTGTCTCCTCAATGACAAAAGTATAAGCAATAAATTGCTTGATCTTGAGGAACGCATGTATTTGGAAAGCATTCATGTCTGCATAGTTACAGAAACTAACAGAAGTTAGAAAGAAAGGAGCTCATATGGCAATTGAATACCAATGCCAACCAGTTTCCTGGGATCAATAAAATGTCTTCCATCAAATGTATTTTAAGGCTTAAAAACTTGGAGAGATAATTATGAAATATAGGTTTTATAATGACACGGTGGTAATAAGTTCTTGTAGATATTTATTCCTATATTTATATTAATATATTTATATTTCTAACTTATGTATTTATATTTATAATTATATATTTATAGTCACATTGTTTGTTATACTATATATTATTATTAAATATATATATATATTAGTATATATTATTATAATTAAATAGGATTTTATAATTTGTAATTTTAAATTTAACATTTTAATTTTAAATATTATTCATATTAGGTTTTAAATATTCAACATTCAAGAATTAATCATTATTATTTTTTATAAGTCTACATTTATTATTATGAGGTTATTTTTATACTTAGTTTTAATTAATGAGTAATAAATTAAATGAATGAATACACATATACATTTTTTCGAGTTTTGGCGTTAGATTTCATGGTTTAAAAAAAAACCCAATTTTTGGTTATTTTTAGTTCTTAAAATTAATAAGTGAATTAGTAATACAACATTTAGATATAAAGTGTCGTTGTCGTTCCTGTATAGAAGTTAGAGCAATAGGACTTTAAGCGAGGCTAATTTTATTATTATTACCAAATTACTGATTAATAATATATTTTATTAAGATAGGTTGTGTGTTCTGATTTAATATTATGGTACATTTTTATTTCTGTTATTACATACACTTACATATTTCTTACTTTAGTGGATTTTTATAGAAAGAATGTAAATTACATATGTTATTGCTTTGTTTTAAATTTTGGTTTTATAACTGTGGGAGGTGAATTTATTTAATTACTTGTTAATGAATTGACTGATTGACCATTTAGGTTTTAATGGATTGCCACTATATAAGTAGTTTGTATGAATTACACTTGTTTGTTTTCTTCTGAAGAAGTTGGCGATATTTTTCGCAACGAAAAGTGTATGTTTATTATCGCACTTAAAGTGAGGATTGTAAATAAAGTATCCGTGGAATTTGTAGACTTCTTGGGTTGCTGGTTCGTTCTTCAGTAGTTTGTTTTTTCTGCATTTTCGTTCAGTAGTTACAGAAACTTGGTTTAAATGTAAAGAAAGCACTCACTCTATACTAGGTTTTGGACTTTTTATGTCTTTAGACTCCATGGCAACTACAGTGGAGTCTTTATATTTATCAAAGAACATATTACCTCCAGGAAGATTTCTATAGACCACAAATTGAACTCTTGATAGGTTAATTATCGACTAACAGCTTGCTATAGAATACCTTCTTTGTCCCCTTATGACCCCATAGGACTCCACAGTGTATTAAATGATGTCCATATTAGCATAAACTACATCATTTTGGCTGACTTTATGTACCATTCAGTGAACTCGGACATCTATACATACAATGTAGAATACACCTCAAAATTCCTAGACTTAATAAATAAAAACTCCTTTGACCAGTTGGGAAACAAACCTGCTAGAGGACATAGCTTTCTTGACCAGATTCTACAAATATGACTGCCTCTTGCACTACTCATATACTATCTCTTTCCTCTTTGAAGTCTGAGCACAAACAGATATATTCTTATGAGGTTTCTGAGACAGAATAACCATGGAACACTAACCTATAACATTTATTTAAATTAACTTTCTAACTTTAGAGGAATGTAAAATCTAGATCTTGAATTTTATTAAGGATATATCCATTTTATGAGTTTTTCAGCTGCATCATTTTAAAGGAGTGAAAAATCCTTACTTTATATAGAAACAATTAGTAAGTGTATTATGTCTAATGTTATCACAACATAATAAATAAATCTATGATTCAATAACTTTTATGTTAGCTATACTAATGTTTCAAACTAAATCTTTTGGACATGCAGCTTGTTAATTTGAAATGTTTTTTTTTTTGCCCTAGATTTTACCCTACTTACAGCAGCCATATTTCTGTGATAGTCTAAGATTTTAAGTGTTTTAGGAAAGAAAAAGTAACTATACACAGCATAAATGTATATATGTAAATAAGTGGAGTGGAATATAGATGCTCATAAAAACTCTGCAAGCCAAGATCATCTTAATCGTCTTACCCACATAGAAGCTCTTCCAGCTCATGCATCTTGCCAAATTCACAACTCCACTAAAATGACAAGTGCAAGACATCTTTGCCCCATAAAATGTTTAACTATAAGGCAAATTCCATTAAAATAAAGATGGTACTAATGACTTATACAGATATACTATTGCAAATCAGGGTTTTCCTAAATCTGTATTCTTTGTCGTGGGTCACTTTAGTGATAACATGAGATAAGGAGATTTTATCAACAGACTTGAAATCAAAGGCATAATACGACAGCTATTATGGAAGGTTGATTGTATACCTGGTACAAATGACCATGCAAATATATGTATTTTAAAAGAGTAAACTGATTTGGTAAAGGTGCTTTCTCTCTGTCTATATATAGAAATAAATATATACAATATTAAGTGGGTTTTATGTACCAAAAACTTTTCTGAAATTGAATTATATATTGTCTAATTATCTTCTGTGCCCTGTTTTATTTCAGATTTGGGAATATAGTAGCATTTAATATGTTGTTAATATGCATTTATGACTGATATTTATGATTTTCTGTTGTTTGCAGATTTAATAAAGTTCAGGTAATAAGTTTAGAAATATACTTTTAGACATTGTTTTAAATTTATTAAGGGTCATGACTTATTAGTATTTAAACAGTGAGTCTTTTTTTCAATGTTTGTGTGATGAAGTCCAGAATAAAAGTATCTAAAAGTACTAAACATTTATTGTTGTTGTCTTGTCCTAATTGCCTTTTTTTGTTTGCTTTGCTTTACTTTCAGGCATGTATGCATGCAAACCCAAGACTACAGGCCGAAATATAATATTTTAGACTGCTGTAGAGTAGAGTCTTAGATCTCTGTGCTGTACTACCAGATTCCTTGATTTATGTTTACTGGCAGCCTCAGAGTCATCTCTTCTAATTCTCTACCTTAGAGATGCTTTTCTAGGTCACTGCCTGCCAAAAACAAAAATCTGCTCTTAAATTTAGTCCATTCTTATTCCCTTACAATTCTATGCCATCTTTTTTAAAGGAAACACCCCAATCCAAGTTTAGTGAAATGTTTTTGGTCCTTGATCACATTATCTCACCTAAAGCGATCCTCTTGGCGAAACATTTAATGGAGACAGCCACAAAACCAATAAACTGTTGAAGATTCATTCTAAACATATGATCATAGGCTAAGACACTACAGAATAAAATGGAAGAGTTGTATAAAATAAACTTAACATCAGAACTGTATTGGCATCATAGCAAATTATTGATGAGAAGTAAGCAACTCCTCATTCTCATCTTCTCACTTGCATGTAAACTTTCTAAAAAAATATTCTTGCTGTCTTCAATCCACTATGATTATACTAGACTATCTGATTAACTTTTGTCTTGCTGAGTACTTTTTTCGTGGCCTTTAATGCATCAAACTGGGGAAGTGAATACATGCTTTCCCTTTATGGTATGACAATCATTATGGGAGAGCAGTGTTTCAGGGCTAATACAGTGAGGAAATGCTGAAGACTTTGCCATGAATCAAATCATCTACTAGAAGAATATTTTAGATGCACTGCTTTGTGACTG
The DNA here is from genome assembly GCF_019279795.1 of Protopterus annectens. Classification (NCBI taxonomy): domain Eukaryota; kingdom Metazoa; phylum Chordata; order Ceratodontiformes; family Protopteridae; genus Protopterus; species Protopterus annectens. Next base: position 260,811,822 of record NC_056727.1, on the reverse strand, counting down.
ACTTCTTCTTAAAGATGTAGTGGCATGGTAATTTCTGGAAAATATTCCATTCATTAACTTATGTAACTTGACAGCACATATTGAAGCAATTTGCATTATGTCTGAAAATTTATAAACTGTCCAAAAAACATCAGTAAGCTACAAAAATATGTTTAATTTTTCATTACCATAATAGTGATTTTTAGTATAGACTGAAATGAAATATTGCCTGTTTTCCAGCAAGTGCAAGAGATGCACACAACACTGAGTGTACCATCACAGGCCTCTGTGGGGTAATAATCCTAATATGCACTATACATAAGGCTGAACCTACCATCCTTTTACCGAAATCTTGGACTGAACTAGAGACAGATCCATCTTTCAGAGGGATCATTCCTTTAGGGCTTTTGTCTGTTTTCTTCTTATAGAACTCCAAACAGTCCTCTAACAGTACCACCCACATCGCCTTCCAGGAGTTGAAGACACTGCTCTAGAGAAAAAGGAAACAAAAACAAAACGCCTGTCATTTCTATTTTATGTGCTGTTTTTCTTTCTTGCTGACCAATACATTATTTTAAACAAGTAAGGGAATAATAATGTGGAATTGAGAAATACACTATACCTTAGCTTTTGCCAGTTGTTTTTACCTTGGGCACATCAATATAGACAAATGCAAACCACAAATGAATTACAAGACAAAGTACTAATTATATCATGACATATATAACGTGCAAGTCTGTTTAATGTTCCAGTTAACTCAGATTTAGCTTCAGTTCATTTCTTCACAAAGACAAATCAGATAGCTGAGGATGAAAGGCTGGAATGTATGATTCCTTGCATTGTTTCATGATTCATAATGGAGGAAGCAGAAAATGGAAGTGAGTTTGTTGTCATCTAGGAGCTGTTCTGCTGTCATTCACAAAGACAGGCTGTGAAGGTTACTTGAAGACAGAGAAGATTATGAGATGTTGGATTTCTTTTGTGTTTTGTCCTACTATATGCAGATTTAAGATACATTGTGAGTAATAAACCTTTTTAGATGTAGGTTTTGTGTGTGTATTAAAGCAGAACGTATAGTTTATTGATGGTCTGATTTCATATGTGTAGAAGCTTTTTTGTTCAGATGTATTTGTTTGATTTCAATTCATGAATGTTTGTTTTGTAGAGTTTGATGCACTGACAAGGGGACTGTGATGTTGCATCAATGCCATATTTAGCCAAGATTTGATTAATAAAACCCGAATCATTAAATCCTAATAAAATCAAATGCAACATTATACACACATCACAGATATCATACACAAACCTCTGTTAAAAAACATGCCTCTACAATGAAGAAAGAAAGAAAGAACAGATTGCAGAACAGTGGGAAACAGACACTAACCCACTAAACTGAAATTTCTCTGCAAAGATGGTCACTATAGCATGATTCAGGCTCATAACCTAAAATTTTTTTTTTTTTTTTTGAAAACCGGCTGCACCACACCCACACTAGCAATCTTAAATGTACTGACTCTGAAACTGCACAACAGTGGGGAAAAGATCAAAAACTCTAATCTTCCCTGTACCACAATCTCTATATGCACACCAGGACACATCTCAACAAAGCGGTGATTTGACAAAACAAAACCAAGCAAACACTACTTCAACAAAGCAAACAATCAACAAACTGGCATTAAACCATATGGGCATCCCCATGGTCTGACTCAAGCATTTGTGGATAAGTACTGAACAGCCCATGCCCTCTGTGTTTATTATTGCTTAATAAACCATCATTAAATGCCTGGCTAAAAGAAGTAGTTTTTTAGCTGTTTGTAAAAGGTCAAGTCCATAGCAGAATCCCTCAAACACCACGGCAAACATTTTTCACAAAGCAGGGGATGTAATAGAAAATGCTCAAAGTTTAATCATTGTTAAAAGGGCTATTGGCATCTCTAGCAATCCTGTTGTTTTGGAGGTAAGGGTTTTACCATAGTAACGGGGTTAAACCAGATCATTTGGATATGTAAGACCCAGAGCATGCATGGCCAATAAAACAGTATCAATTCATTAAAGGTGATTCCAAATCCAGTTATTAGAGAGTGTAAGAAACACTGTCAGACACTATAAGTAAAATGGGAGGCTAACTGGGAGGTGGTAAACTGTCAGTTCTGTGTTGGAGCTTATATTCTTGATGATGGGATGTAAAAACATGTGTGGTATTGTTTTGAGGAGTACATGATCATCAGGAGTTGAGAAAAGGTTGTTGCAAAGGGTAATAAGATGTTGACCAGTATCTAGCACAGTTACAGCTCCTGTAGCAACAAGTTTATTATTTCATCATACAGGGCCCTGTGATGTCTCAAATGGAGTACTGTGCGCAGTTTGAGAGAGCATATAGGGACAAGGATAAGAGCGAGTCCAGAAAAAGTGAATTAGTATGATAAAGGAGATACAGGCTACAGGGTCTGAGGAAGGATTGGGTAATCTGTAGCTGATACAGTATATAGATTTTTTGGAAAGAATTGCGTTATCTGGAGTTGATACAGTGTAGAGGTTGTTGGAAAGGATTCCGTTATCTGGAGTTGTATTGCATGAAATTAAGATGCATAACACATATGAGATAGTTATATAAGGTGAGGGAGTATTCTGTAGAAAGGAAAAACTGGGACACAAGGCATGATCAACATGGAGTTACAAATTTCAGGTTAGACATGAAGAAATATTTGTTTTCAAAAAAACATAGTGGCAAGTAGAATAAGCTTTATGTGTAGGTGGTACAAAATAAACTAGTGGTCTTTCAACCCCCTTAACTAGAATGGTGGATGTACAGATAACCTGGATTTTCGGGTCTATATTAGAACACTGAATGTTCAAAATTTCGAGTGTTCTAATATCGAACCCTATGAATCGAAAATTTAAAACACTGAACATACAGAACAGCAAATTTTTTTCTAGGGAAAAAAATTGCTGTTCCAAAACACATACACACAACACAAGCACACCAAACAAACAGCAATCCACACACATACACCTAAACTCTTACACCTAACCCTACACTAAACTATACTACATACACCACTAACTATCCACTTACCTTAACCCAAACACTAACCCTAAGGTCTGTCACTATCGCACACTTACCTGAACCCGACCTGTAACTTTCCACAACAGCGCTGAAAATACCGAAGCAACAGAAACGGACAACCAAATTCTTTCCCTAGGAAAAAAATTGGTTTTCTGTTTCTTCGATATTTTCAGTGGGTCAATATTAGAACATTCGAAATTTTGAATGTTCTGTGTTCTAATATAGACCTGGATTTTCAGTATCACTTTTTATTTTGGTTTCATGTTCTATTTGTATAACAAGTGCTGCAGTTTTCATCTTGTATACCTAATTTTGAGAATGTGAATATTTACATATTTCTATATGTTTCATAACTTGTTTAAACTGGTATATGCTTTATAACCCTTGAATTTCTTGCCATTTGTTTTACTGTTCTGTTTTGCGTTGTACTATAGTTGTTACCCTATGGGCCTGGGTCCTAGTTGAAAAGGGTCTGAGGACTAGCCCACCTACCCAGTTATCAAATGTAATAAATAAATAAATTTCAATGTCATAAAATCCACAATTTTGAAAATAAAAAAGAAAGCTTTCCTACCATCAGAACATTTTAAACATTAGATAAATATTGTGCTAGCAAAACAGTTACCTTAAAACATTAAAAAAAGAATAAATCCAAAAAATTGCCAAGAAAGCTTACGGCCACGGAGTTCCCAATAAGTGCTCGTTCACCTCCAAAACCAGAATATAATGTCCCGAATGCAACAATCACCAGCCACTTCACAGTTCAAACATTTATTGCAAGACAATACAAGAAAGTAAAAACTTGTGAGTAGATAAACCAGTTCTGAAGAAGCCCATTATGATAGGTGAAAGCACTTAACCAACAGTTTATGTACTCACAAGTTTTTTTATTTTTTTGTATCGTCTTGCAATAAATGTTTGAACTGCGAAGTGGCTGGTGATTGTTGCATTCGGGACATTATATTCTGGTTTTGGAGGTGAACGAGCACTTATTAAAAAAAGAATGAAAACTCCACCCTGAAATTAGATGTCATGGAATGTACTAGCATGCTGTCTCTCTTATCTCCCTCTAGCATAGTAATAGGATGTGGCTAGACAGTTCATGATCTGCTATTATTTAAGGTAAGCGCTAACAGCTGATTGGGTAACAGGTGTCAGTGTTTAATCTGGAAATCTCTTGCAGTTGATGCAAAATTGCTGCAGGGAGGAGGAAATCTCATCTTCAATATTTTTTTCAGATATGTTTAGTAAAAACTACTGGTAAGATATCAGGAAAAACAGTGGGCAGTTTCAGCACTGCACACTGTTCACGGTAATGATCCATGTAAATTGCTTTTATTTAGTTTTTAATAATACCTGCTGAGGGTGTGGTGGAAGGGTTCAACACCAACCAGGAAATGCTGTTCCTGGCAGCAGACTAGCTTATCATTTGTCAAACAGAAGGTGGAAACAATCATAATGTATTTATTTTTGGAACTGGAAATGGGGAGGAACACTGTAAAAATGGAAGGAGCAGGCACTTCATCATTATTAAATGATAAGGCTTGTCAGGATGATGCATTAAATGTGAATTCATCTAACAACAGTTAGTTGAAATAGAGTATTATGTCCATTATTCCTATCACGTTGACCACAGGCAAAAATCCTATACTGAAAGCAATCAGAATGTGGATATATGTGAGAGAGATCTGGAGGGGCAGACTGTGCAAAAGCAAGGGGCTTGCTTAAATGATACTTTATCACTATTAAATGAATGCCAGCATGACTTGTCAGGATGGGGCAGTGAATGTGCATCTAACAATAACTAGTTCAAACAGATTACCATAACCTTTGTTTCTTTAACTTTGACAGTAGACAAACACCCAAGTTGTAACCAGTCAGAATGTGGATACTTTCAGAGATGGAGAGATGGAGAGGTGGATGCAATTACTTGATCAGTCACAATGATGCACCCTTCTAATGGCAAAGTAAACAGACTGGACACATTTATGCCACCCATTTTCCATTTTTTTTTGGGTTCCTGATGATAGCATGTGAAATGTATATTCTTATAGAAATGCTTTCAGAATAATAGTGCTGTAATAAGTTTAACATTTATACTATGCAGCGTGAAGTCCTTTGCTCTATACAATTCCAGTAACTGATTCTACTTTTTTTTTCCTCAGATTTTTTTTTATTTTTCAAATACAGTTGAATAAATTCCATAGTATTTGTATATAACATATTAATAACTATGTACACTATTTACATCAGCCTGACACTAGCTCAATATATACAATTACTTTATAGGTATAACAATCCAGTTATCAGAGTGTATCTGTTCAGTTATTGTAAAGTGTCAATCAATGATAAGAATTTTTTCAATGGATTGTTAATAAATGGCTTAGGATGAATCCTTAAGTCTTTACTTTTAATTTCCAACAATGCTGTGGTCTTCAGTTGGCTGTAGAAGTCTTCCAAAGTTGATATTGTGTTTGTATTCCATCTTCTTGTTATACACTTCCTTGAGATTGCAAGTATTGTCCATACGAGATACATATTTGACTCATTCAAATGAGGACCTTCGTACACATTTAATAATACTAGAGCTTTAGATAAGTTAAACGATTAATTAAATAAAGCTTGTAAAAAGTTTTTAATATCATTCCAAAATGACTTAATTTTAACATAGTCGAAAAAAATGTAATTCCAATCTGCATTGTGTATTTGCTCACACCTCCAATATATTCCCTTTGTGGAAGAATTAATTTTAGTAATTCTGTCTGGAGCTGAGAATGCTCTGTGCAAACATTTCCAATTAAAAACTTTCTAGTATTGTGTAAAGGATGTATGTTTTATTGATAATAAAATATTTGATTTCATTTCTTCAGTTAGCTGTAATGAGTATCATTTTGTTATATAATTCCAATATGAGGATTTGGGTGTTGTTTTATAATTTATCAATATCTTGTAAAATTGCAAAATACTATTTCCCATGTCATAATCATTATATATGATTTCATATAGGTATTTCATAAGTTTAGGTATTTCTTTAAATGAAGAATTACTAATTATTCTGTGTAAATCCTGTGAATATTTCAGAAAGCTTTGCATAATTAGCCAATCTTGTTGTGGAATTTTGTATGTTGTTTCTATTGTTTTTATATCCAGAACATTTAGTTCTTTGATACATTGAAACCAACAAACAAATCATTTCTGTTCCCAGGAATTAATTATTTATTTGTATATTTTATGCGGATAGCTCATTGAAACTATGAATGGTGTTAAAAGATCAAACCAGATTTTTAAATCTATATTTGCATTAATAATTTTCCTAAATGTGTCAATGTAATAATTAATCATATGAGTTTTAGTGGGCTTAGTTATGTTATATTGCATACTAATACATAATATGTGCCATGGCAATTGTTTTTATCTGTTATTTGAAATTTTTTTGTAAATCAAATGTATTTATTGATATTACAGTTCGTAATTCTTTCCAATTTGCAGAATAATTTGGACTTATCCAATCTGAGATTGTTTTAGATACTGATGCTTTTATATATGTTTCTATATCAGGAACGTTTAATCCTCCTCATTTCCATGGTCTGATATGATGTATTAAAGCTATTCTGTTTCTTTTGGGAAGCCATAAAAATTTTATTAGGTATGAGTTTATTTCTTTGAATATATTTCTTTCTGGTAACAGTTGCATTGCCGAAGCTATATATAGAATCTTGGGTAGTAAAACCATTTTTATTAAATGTAGTCTGTCTTCAAATGTTAATATTATTTTGTTCCACTTTTCCACAGATATTTTAATTGTATTGATTATATTATTGTAGTTTTTTTTAGACTAATTCATTATTATCCTTGGATAACTCAATTCCTAGATATGTTAAAGTAGATTCTTGTTCCCTATAATGTGATTCCCCTTCATCTGCAATTCTTTTTTTTATTTAAAAATAAAAATGTTGATTTTGATTTATTGAAATGGAGTTCTGATGTCCTGTAAAATGTGTCAATTAAAATATCTAATTATTCTAATGTCTCTTTTGTATTGGATAATGTTGATAATATGTCATCAGCAAAGAGCATTACTTTAGAATTGTATTGTTCGTAAACATCTACTCCTTTGATTTTTGTATTGTTACTTATTGAATCTGGCAATATTTCAATAGCCAAAGCAAATAGAATTAGTGACATGGGACATCCTTGTTTAGTACCATTTGTTATATGTATAGATTTAGAGGTGAAAAGACCTAGCTTAACATTCGCTAAATTATTTGTATATATATTCTTTAGTAGATGAACAAAGGAAGGAGGAAATTCAAATAACACAAGAATTTTGAATAAATAGTCCCAATTTAGGGAACCAAAGGCTTTCTCTATATCTAAGCCAATTATGAGTGTTTCTTTTTTTTTTATTAACATAATCTATAAGAGAATTTATCCTTTTAATATTGTCATGTGTGTGTCTATGATATATAAATCCAGTTTGATCATTATTTATTGTTTTGGATAGTGGTGTTTTCATTCTGTTAGTTAATATTGTCATAAATATGTTATAGTCATTATTTAATAATGATATAGGTCTATATGAGGTACAGAAATTTGGGGATTTGTTTTCCTTTAGGATTGGTGTGATTAAGGAATATCTCCAAGAGGATGGTGTTAAAGCTTGTCACTGAATTTCTAATAGAGTTTTATGGAAGAGGGATAGTATCTTTGAGGAAAAAGTTTATATATTTTCATAATTATGCCATCAATACCTGGAGCTTTATTATTTTACCCTCTTTTATTGTATCTCTAATTGCTTTGTAGGATATGGGTGCTTGCAGATCTACTTTTAATTTTTCTGTTTTATTTTATATTAGAACATTTTTTATCTAGATTTCATTGATCAATATGTATATTTTCTTTTTGGAAATGTTCCATATAGTGATTTCTGTAGGCATCAAGAATGTCACCTATATCCAAGACATTTTTCCCTTTTTTCATGGAAGATACTTTTAATGTTATTAGCTTTTGATTGTATTTTAATTCTTGTGGATAAATTATGTAGATATTTGGGAGAAGTGGCCAAGGTATTAATTTGTTGTTTTTCTAAAGCTAAACTAGTTTTGTGTGTTAGAATTTCATTGTATTTATTGTTTAATACTTCTACTTTCATTTTCATCTCCAAATGATTTTGATTTTTTTCAGCTTTTACTGACAAAAGTTTGGATTGTAGCTCTAATAATTCAGAATCCCATTCTCTGATTTTTATACCAAATTAGGGCTTTACCATATATGTAACATTTAATGAGTCCCATATCATTATTTTATTTATCTCTGTGGTGTAATTAATATCTAAGAAAAACTGTAATTCAGATAATAACCAGGGTTTGAACTGTTTAATTTTAGTTCTATATGCTGGAATTCTGGAGTTAAAGATTAATGGTTTGTACCCATTTGGAAGTTTTAGTATCAATGAAGTGTGGTCTGAAAAGGGGCAGGGAGTGATTGAGAAATGAATGACTTTAGAGTGTAAGTCATGGGCAGCAAATATTTTATCTATTCTAGTTTGGGTACCAAATCTGAGATCTTGATAGGAAAACAACAAAGATTTATTTTCTTTAAATTTGAAAATATCTACAAGATGAAATTATTCTACCCACTTGTTTAAAGCTTTTGATACAGCAGATGTACACAGCGGTCTTTTATTTGTAGTTTCAGAAATATCAAATATACAGTTAAAATCTCCTCCTAATATTAAGTTGACTTTATAATTACTGGAAATGAAATCCAAGTGTTTTTTTAACAGTTCCTGACCCAATGCATGGTAACCAGTATAGATTGGCTAGGGTCCATAGTCTGTTATTATATTTATACAAAGGATGGGAGCAAGTCTAAAGATGACCAAAACCAAAAATAAGACTTGCAAAGAGTGTTTCTGTTATTATATTTAACAATTACTAATGCCATAAGGTCTTCTTTATCTTCATACTTATAAATGATTTCTGGGTTAATCACATTTGTTTTCCATAAAATTGTTGCCCTTTTTGTCTTTGTCTTATAAGTGGATTGCACTAATATCACATATTCCTTAGGATTCCATTTATAATTGTCATTTATTTTGAAACGGGTTTCTTGAAGGAAGACAATTTGTGCTTTGTTCAGTTTTAAATATTTCAGTACATTTGATCTCTTGCTAGGACTGTTTAAGTCATTGGCATTTATAGATAATAAATGTAAATCCATCTTAGTTTATTTAGACTATGTATTTTTTGTTTTATTGTGACTATTAAACATTTTCCTCTGATAACTATAAAGTATATGTTTGAGCTTTTAAAGGAAATTATCAGTTTTATACTTTGAGTGTTTGCTAATAAAGTAATGTTTTGGTCAGGCATACTAAAAATGTTTTTGTGAAATAACAAATGTAAACTAATAAATGTTAACAAAACTAATATCCACACTAGCCATGGAATGAAAATCATTCCTAATCTGATGGATAAACCTAAATCCATCAGATTATCACTCATACTGAACATCTGAGCTCCATAAATTGAATTATCATATGGAGAGTATTTGTAATAGGAATAAGCAATATTTATATTATTTTGAACATATATAGTACTATTGTAGTTTAGACATAATTCTAATACAATATAAATATCTACTTACTGTATAAGCAATTCATATTTACATGAAAGATAGATGATAATCAATTCAATCATAATAAAGTAGGATGTATCATATATAAAACCTCAGTAAAAGATTATAGCACACAGTCAAACATATTCACCCTTATTGATGAAGTCTTTCAAAACTTATTACTTAATATAAATAGATGGTAATAATATTTATACCTAATGTTGATAATACAATGTATTTTACTAGCTATATCAGAAGTTATATTTCATTGTTTGCCAGCATTTAAGTAATCACTTTGTTGCTAACTTACTTAAAGCATCAAGTTTGTTTTATGTAAACATTGATGAAAGTGCATTTTAATTATCAGTGCATCAGTCTCCCCCCATTTCCTACACATAAGGATTTTCATGTCTGTCATTTCTTATTATAAAATGAGTGAAATTATAGGATAAAAACAACAAATTCACTTATTGTGATTAATGATTACATGTTCCCTTTCCATATTCATAAATTGCCATTTTATGGCATATACTGAAAGTTTTTAGATTTAAATGGCAACATTGTATTTTGTATAATCAGCAAAGGTTAAGTTGAGTGATTATTGTCAATTTAATATTATTTGTTCAGAATGTGATTGTTACATTCTGTGACATTCCTAGTTTAGGCTTCTATTGTTTCCCTTGAACAACTTTGTCAGTTTGATGTCATGTATAAAACATTAGTTACCTTGGTAACAGCTTAAGTATTACATACGGTCAAGATGTATTACAAAACCACAATTCAAGTTAAAGCAATTATATGACTTGTTATGCATATTTACTTACATAACCCAGCCACTGGGGATGCACAAGCCAGTGCATTTCTTTGTGCCGGTCCCAAGCCCGGATAAATGGGGAGGCTTGCGTCAGGAAGGGCATCCGGCGTAAAACCTCTGCCAAAAATTACTGATGTGGAGAAGTTTTCATAATTACATACCAGATCGGTCGAGGCCCAGGTTAACAATGACCGCCACCAGTACAACAGGGTGCTGGCGGAAATTGGGCTACTGTTGGCCGAAGAAGAAGAGGAGGGGGAAGGCATGCCCAAAGGTAGGAAGAGAGGAGGAAGGTTAGGAGTGTAGTACTGAGGGTAGGAACTTTAAATGTTGGCAGTATGACTGGTATAGGGAGAGAGCTAGCTGATATGATGGAGAGAAGGAAGGTTGATATATTGTGCGTGCAAGAGACCAGATGGAAGGGAATTAAGGCCAAATGTATAGGAGGTGGGTTCAAATTGTTCTATCATGGTGTGGATGGCAGAAGAAATGGGGTGGGGGTTATCCTAAAGGAACAGTATGCCAAGAGTGTTTTGGAGGTGAAGAGAGTGTCTGATAGAGTGATGTTTATGAAGCTTGAAATTAATGGTGTAATGATGAATGTTGTTAGTGAATATGCTCCACAAGTTGGTTGTGCGATGGATGAGAAAGAAAAATTTTGGAGTGAGTTGGATGAAGTGGTGGTGAGAGTACCCAAGGGTGAGAGACTAGTGATTGGAGCGGACTTCAATGGGCATGTTGGTGAAGTGAACAGAGGGGATGAGGAAGTGATGGGTAGGTATGGTGTTAAGGAGAGGAATGCAGAAGGTCAGATGATTGTGGATTTTGCGAAAAGGATGGACATGGCTGTGCTGAATACGTATTTTAAGAAGAGGGAGGAACATATGGTGATGTACAAGAGTGGAGGAAGATGCACACAGGTGGATTATATCCTATGTAGGAGGGCCAGTCTGAAGGAGATTGGAGACTGTAAAGTGGTGACTGGGGAAAGTGTAGTTAAGCAGCATAGAATAGTGGTCTGCAGGATGATATTGGTGATCAAGAAGCGGAGGAGGAGTGTGAAAGCAGTGCCAAGGATTAAATGGTGGAAGTTAAAAAAGGGTGATTGTGAGGTGGCGTTCAGGGAAGAGTTAAGACAGGCACTGGGAGGCAATGAAGAGTTACCAAATAGCTGGGTAACAACAGCAGAGCTAGTAAGGGAGACTGCTAGGAAGGTGCTTGGTGTGACATCTGGACAGAGGAAGGAGGACAAGGAGACATGGTGGTGGAATGAGGAAGTACAGGAGAGTATACAGAGGAAGAGGCTGGTGAAGAAGAAGTGGGATTGTCAAAAAGATGAAGAAAGTAGACGTGAGTATAAGCAGATGAGGCGCATGGCAAAGAGAGAGGTGGCGAAGGCTAAGGATAAGGCATATAGAGAGTTGTATGAGAGATTGGACACTAAAGAGGGAGAAAAGGACCTGTACTGATTGGCTAGACAGAGGGACAGAACTGGGAAAGATGTGCAGCAGGTAAGGGTGATAAAGGACAGTGAGTGAAACGTACTCACAAGTGAGGAGAGTGTGTTGAGTAGATGGAAAGAGTACTTTGAAGGGCTGATGAATGAAGAGAATGAGAGAGAGAGAAGGTTGGATGATGTGAGGATAATGAATCAGGAAGTGAAGCAGATTAGCAAGGAGGAAGTAAGGACAGCTATGAAGAGGATGAAGAATGGAAAGGCTGTTGGCCCAGATGACATACCAGTGGAAGCATGGAGGTGCTTAGGAGAAATGGCAGTGGAATTTTTAACCAGATTGTTTAATGAAATTTTGGAAAGTCAGAGGATGCCTGAGGAGTGGAGAAAACGTGTTTTGGTACCTATCTTTAAGAATAAGGGTGATGTGCAGAGCTGCAGTAATTACAGAGGGATAAAACTGATCAGTCACAGCTTGAAGTTATGGGAAAGAATAGTGGAAGCTAGGTTAAGAAGGGTGGTGATGATTGGTGATCAGCAGTATGGTTTCATGCCAGGAAAGAGCACTACAGATGCAATATTTGCTCTGAGAGTGTTGTTGGAGAAATACAGAGAAGGTCAGAAGGAGTTGCATTGTGTCTTTGTGGACTTAGAGAAAGCATATGACAGGGTGCCTAGAGAGGAGTTGTGGTATTGTATGAGGAAGTCGGGAGTGGCAGAGAAGTATGTAAGAGTGGTACAGGATATGTACAAGGGTAGTGTGACATTGGTGAGGACTGCGGTGGGAGTGACAGATACGTTTAAGGTGGAGGTGGGATTACATCAAGGATCAGCTCTGAGCTCTTTCTTATTTGCAGTGGTGATGGACAGGTTGACAGATGAGATTAGACAGAAGGCCCCGTGGACTATGATGTTTGCAGATGACATTGTGATATGAAGTGAGAGTGGGGACCAGGTTGCGGAGACCCTGGAGAGATGGAGATATGCTTTAGAGAGGAGAGGAATGAAGGTCAGCAGGGCTAAAACAGAATATATGTGTGTAAATGAGAGGGAGGGTAGAGGAATGGTGAGGATGCAGGGAGTAGAGTTGGTAAAGGTGGATGAGTTTAAGTACTTGGGATCAACAGTTCAGAGTAATGGTGAGTGCGGAAGAGAGGTGAAGAAGAGATTACAGGCAGGGTGGAATGGGTGGAGAAGAGTGTCAGGAGTGATTTGTGACAGACAGGTACCAATAAGAGTGAAAGGGAAGGTCTACAAGAGGGTAGTGAGACCAGCTATGTTATATGGGTTGGAGACGGTAGCACTGTCGAAAAGGCAGGAGTCAGAGCTGGATGTGGCAGAGTTAAAGATGTTAAGATTTGCACTGGGTGTGACTAGGATGGACATGATTAGGAATCAGTATATTAGAGGGTCAGCTCAGGTTGGACAGTTTGGAGACAAAGCAAGAGAGGCGAGAGTGCGTTGGTTTGGACATGTGCTGAGGAGGGATGCTGGGTATATTGGGAAAAGGATGCTAAGGATGGAGCTGCCAGGTAAGAGGAAAAGAGGAAGGCCTAAGATGAGGTTTATGGATGTGGTGAGAGAGGACATGCAAGCGGTTGGTGTGAAAGAGCATGATGCAGAGGACAGGAAGAAATGGAAACAGATGATCCACTGTGGTGACCCCTAACGGGAACAGCCGAAAGAAGATGATGATGATGATGCACATTTACTTACATGAGAAAATCATCATTGATGTTCAATATAGTGTATGTCATTTATGACAAGTTAAAACAGTAGTGTTATTATACAAAGGCCCATATTATTAAACTGAGTTTCTATTGTCAGTTTAATACTATTTGTTCAGAATATGATTCTGACATTCTGTGACATTTCAAGTTCAAGCTTCTATTGTTTCTCTTGAATAACTTTGTCAGTTTAATGTCATGTATAAACATTAGTTATCTTGGTAACCCCTTAAGTATTATATATGGTCAAGATGGGTTACAAAAACTACAATTCAAGTTAAAGCAACTGCATGACTTGTTATGCATATTTACTTATATAAGAAAATCAGCATGCCTTCCCTTGATATTCAATGTAGTGTATGTCATTTATGACAAGTTAAGACAGTAGTGTTATTATACATAAGCCCATGTTATTAAATCCTGTCTTTAGTATCTAAACTCAGCAGACTGCTTCATCTTATATGACAATTATATATTTTATGTCTAGATTTACTAAAATCATACATTACATAACTATTGTGTGTGTGTTTTTTTTTGGCTGTTGCTTAGTTATTTGAGAGATCACATGCTGTAATGTTTATTCTTATTATTAGCTCCTTCCAAGCATGTTTATACAGTCCATAGACTTTAAATCATGAGACCCTTCTAGTTTCTTATTTGTTATAAGCATATTTCCATCCGTACATACACATATCAGTACTTCAAGCACAGTCAACAATGCCTATCCAGTTTTGCTAGAATACCATTCACTAGTTCATGTGGTGTGTTTCCAGGCTGTTCTTAAAATATCCAAACCAATATTTGTACTGTTCCATTTTACCAGCCTGTTCCATGCAGTGGCCACTCTGCCAGTGAACCACTCAACACACTTTCCATTCTCACAGATATTTCCACAAAGAAAATCTGATGACTCTCTAGCACTTCCTGGCAACCCCAAACACCCCTAGAATCAGCTATCCCCTTATGCTCAACACGTCTAAGGAAGCGCACCTTCCATACCACTGCAAAGGGTACTGCACAAGACCAAGTGCTCTTAGTCTTTCACAATCACTCAGGCTTCCACTCTTATGTAAGTCTTTAATGTGTTTGGACCAAAATACTTTTCAAATATAAAATTGCGCTTTTTATTTATTTATTTTTATCAAGAATCAACTTAATGAGCTAAACTAAGTGTTTGGAGACCATCAATGTGTGTACATGCAGTTTAAAACCACTTTTTTATTATTATATTTATTTTTTTAAAACCAAAATCACTGCCGAGAATCATCTCGGAGGCTCCTCAGAACAATTATTATCATCACTCTGTCTCCGTTACCATAGTAACCTGGGAGCATCTGTTTCTGTTAGTGTCTCTATGTACTGCATACCAGAGGCTCGCAATGCACCTGAAGCAAAGCTTCACTTCACTGCAACTTCAAGCCTAAATTCCCCTCTTTTTCAGCGAGGCAGTAGCCAGCAAAAAAAAACAGAGAGCAAACAGATAAAAAATAAATAAATAAATAAAACTCCCAACAAGCTGCCACAACAAGAGACAACATACTCCTCCAGCCCTACCACCGCTCACTCAGCAGACGTACAAACAAACTATTCTCTGCCAAAATATCACAAATCACAGTTCTATCCACCCCCTTCCCCTGGATCCAGGGTAAAACACCAAATGTTTCTTCCTAATACACAAGCATCAGTAAACCCTGATCACAAGCCACAACCCACAGCTTCCCTGAGATGAAAACGGCAGCATATAACAGATGCCAGACACAGCTACATCCACATACACCATGTCAGGCTTAATCAAACAGCACTTGAAGCTATGATACCTGCCATAATTGATATTAATCATGTTTAGACAGAATAATAATGACATTTGTACTAGCTGCCAGACACAGTGCATCCACGCACCCCATATCTGGATCAATCAAACAGCACTCAAAACTATGATACCTGCATTCATTGATATTAACTATGTTTAGACAGAATAATAATGACATTTGTACTAGCTGCCAGACGCAGCTGCATCCACGCACATCATATTAGGATTGATCAAACAGCACTCGTAGCTGTGATACCTGCCATAATTGATATTAACTCTATTTAAACAGAATAATGATGACATTTGTACTAAGAGCTTGCTACTATTATTTAACCAGAATATACATGACATTTCTAAATCATACTTTAACTGAAGAAGGCATTAGTCTCCAGGACAGCATTTGTTTTTCAGAATACTCTACTGTTATTGCTATTATATATGATGTTAAATAGTTACATTTGAGTCTGAACTTTGATGAATGGTACCTTGCTGAATTAGTTAATTAATTGCTTAAATTATTATAAGTAAAATCAATGAAAAATGAGCAAGATAAGTATTCATTGAGTTCAAGTAGGGGAATAGAAACTTCTATGTTTGCATTATATGTTGCTTTGCTTGGCTTATATATAATTTAAATAGTAACCCATCTTAACCTACCTTTGTTTGTGAAGAATTATTGGACTCTTTGAACATTCTGAATAAATCATTAGTGTTTCTCAGTTATTTAAGAATCTCTCCTTTTTTAAAAAATAAAAACAGATGACAAGTGATGTACCATATCAGTTGATAGTTTGAGAGATGTAGTTGTAAGAGTTATTTTTTTGGGCAGCTATCTTGGAATCGGCTTTTTGTTTCTTCTTTCTAGCATCGGTCCAAGGATTTGTTTCTTTTATTCTTTTAAGAGTAGGGGCCATCCATTCCATTTCACCTGGGATAGACACTATGTTGTTGTTTTGGATGAATATAGTAGCTTCTTCTAAGTCATTAAAGGTTCTCATCTCATTGGCAAAAAGTACTTTTATTTTGGCTGGAAAGGCCAGCTGTGCTTTAATGTTGTTTTGTTTCAACAATCTTATTATTGGCCAGACTTTTTTCCTTTGTTCTAGTATTCTGGAAGAATAATCATTGTCAAACCTTATCAGGCTTTGATTGTATTTTAAGGGTGATTTTCTTCAAGCAGATTTTAATATTAGTTCCTTGTCCAGAAATGAAAGAAATTTTATAAGTATAGATCTAGGTGGAGTATTTGTTGAGTTAGAAACAGGTTTCCTCAGTGCTCTGTGTGCCCTTTCGATTCCAAATGAAAGTCCCTCTTTCAAGTCTAAAAATTCAGGAATCCAGGTTGTTAAAAATGAAATAATGTCTTCTCCTTCACTGTTTTCAGGGAGACCAGAGATCCTTATGTTGTTTCTCTTTTCCCTGTTTTCTAAGTCATCTATTTTGTTAAGCAGCCATGTATTCTGTTTAAGCATAAATTCTTTTTGGAATTCTTCCTACTTGAGTCTCCCTTCAATGTCATTTAGAGAAGTCTCTATATTTGTTATTTTTGTATGGCGTTGCTGTAATATTTCCTTAAGAGTATAAGTCTGTTTTTGAGAATTTAATTTGAGGTTTTCCAAGTCATTTTTAAAGCCATTCATCTTCAAAGATAGTTCTTGTAAGGTAGATGTCATCAACTGCAGTTCTTTTTTCAAAGCAGCATCTGGATGAGAATTCCTTGAGTTGTTCATATTCAGTGACTCAATATATCTCCAAGTTACATGACAGGAAAATTGTTGTATATCTCCACCAAAATTGATATTTATGTAGTTTAGTAGTTTATATATTTCTGATGATTTAAACGTGAAAATAATACAATTTTCCTATATTATTATACTAGTTTATGGAGCTCTCAAAATTCACTGCTCTCAGTTGGCCATCTAGGCTCCACCCCAACTGATTCTACTTTTTGCACTGTAGTCAACATGATTATCAAGTGATAAAGAACTATCCAGTACAGCAGCTAGTACTCAGTGCTTTATACACATTCCATTAAACTAAAAATAACAATGTTGGGTAATTGCAGAGAAGGACAGATTTCCTTTCAATGGCATTCAGAAAATGGCAGAAATCTTTAAGACATATATTTTTTTATGTTTAGTGGAGCTTTTTGCTTCCCTGCATCATTCCTATAGCTGCCCTTTTACCCAATTCCTCACATCCATTCCCAGGTCTACCAAAATCTCCTTCCTCCCCAGACCTACTCTAATACAGGCTGAGACCAGCATGATTCTTAATGGTATCCTGGGTGTCTCACCATCCAACTTTGGCTGTTTTTCCTATTTTATTTTATAGGGCTACCAGTTACACTCTTCCCTCCCACCACTCTACTGCTACAAGTGCCACTTTCAGAAAAATCAAGTGCTGTGATCAGGACTTCAGTTAACTGTAATATTTTCTTTTACGTAAACTCATAACATTATAAATTTTGTGAATAATAACAAGCAATATACTGTCTTTCACAAAGACTGAGGGCAATAGATAGACATGATGCAGCACACAGAAAGACTGCTTACCCAAAATGAGTCATGCTCCTGTCTGTGGCATCTAATTCATATTGTTTCCGAATGGATGCTCTACTGGCCAGTCTGCACCTTTACTTGTCCTGAGTTGGTATATTCCTGAAGTAGATCACCACATTTACAACTGGTAACTCAATCCGAGTGACATATAATGTCTTCTTTTAAAGTCTTGCTGTACTTGTCAGAACAAAAAGACCACAGTATGGAATATATTTCTAGACAAAGCCTGTTTAAAGTTCAAGTTCAGATAGTATGGTTTAAATCCACATAAAACAGACAGCCACAGCACAGCACAGCACAGCAAATCCCCTGGTTAAACACACAAAAAAACTTCCAGAAATTCCAGGTAGGTAAACAGGTTAGATGATTTACGATTATGAAGTTATGATAGTGGGGAATTCACTTGCATATCTATTCCATACCTACACACTCCTAAACATGCAGTAAGGAAAAGTCAAATACAAGAATGCCATCCAGGAATGACAATGCTAAAATATAGTAAAGTCTGAGATTGTCAAATGCTGGGAATGAGCACGTAGTAAACGTGATTTATATGTCAAATGCTGAGATTGAGCATGTAGTAAATGTGTTTTATACTATGGAAAGTTCAAATGATAAAACTAACTTGAAATCAGAATTATGCCATATGGAACGTGGGGATATTATACGGGAAATATACATTGTAAAAGAAAAAAAAGACACCTTTTACATCTGAGATTACTTTAGAGTTTGTGTTTGTTAATAGAGAAGTCATTAACAGCTTATAAAACTTTCTGAAAGGGACAAACTGCTTCAAGCAAGATATACTTTGCACAACAAAAGATCTGGAAGAAAACCCTGTGCTTTACCAACATGGGGCAACAATTGCCTTTTTAGCTAATAGCTGTGAAGTTAGTGCAAGGACTGCATACTGCTGTTAAGACTGTAGAAGACAGTATAGAAATGAATTATAAAAATGCACCTTTTGGAACATTATCTGCAGTACTATACTGTTTGTAGTAGTTTGCTTCCAATGGATTAAGAACTACAAACATTTTCATTCTACAGTATAATTTTCGAGAAAACAGGAGTTATGTTGACCAGCAGTTAGCAGCAAGAAATGTCTGTAGGGCATCCTGGGCTGTTTTTCATCTTATCTTGGTTGTTAGACACCTTGAGGCTTCCTTAAACTTAGCTTCTTGCATTTGTTTAAATCAAGCCACGTTTCCCACTCACTGAAACACTCTCAGTACCTCCGTAATGAGCGAACTGAATAATGACTCATCTTCCTGTGGGCACCTACATTTTTTCCCTTTGACAAATTTCAGAAAAGGATGGATGCTGGCTAATTTCAGCTGTAGCTGCTGACATTCTAAATGCACACACACTACATCAGAAGCACACTTAATAACATTTACTGCAAATCTATCTGCAGTATTTGTTGCCTTTCACAGTAGTGACCACTGGAGTTGTTCCATGCAGGTGAGACATGTAACTGCGTTAACTATATTAGATCAGGTACTGACAATGTTGCTTCTAATTTTTTATACAGTTAGCATGCCACTATGGTGTCTGTTAAACACATTTAGCAACTTATATATGTATGTGTGTGTGTGTGTGTGTGTGTGTGTCTGTGTGTGTGTGTGTCTATATATATATATATATGTATTATATGTATATATATGTATATATATATATACATCTATAGACACACACACGCACGCACACACACACACACACACACACACACACACACACACACAGACACACACACACACACACACACACACACACACATATATATATATATATATATATATATATATATAAGTTGCCAAATTCTGGGACTCCATCTCATCCATGCTACACCCTGGCAACAAAGAAAACCCTTGCCCAAACCCCAACCTCTCCAACCTTGAAACTGCCAGCCACGTCAATTAATTTTTCTTAGATTGCATAGTCAAACTATCCTCCTCCTTCCCAGCCCCCTCCTCCATCCCCACCCCCTCCTGCCCTCACCTGCACCCCAATCACACTCCCTCCTCCACACCATTTGGACTCACTCCCATTCCCACAAGCACTATAAAAAAACTTCTCCTTAAATTCAAACCCTGTCAAAATAAACCCAACAACCTCCCACCCACCAATCAGCAGATAGCATAGCGTATCCCATTTCAATTCTTATAAACCGATCCATACAGGAATCATACGTACCATCTATCTGGCGGCATGTGTACATTATCCCCCTACACAAAGTTGGCAAAAATACAGATACCACCAACTTCAGGCCCATTGCCATTCTTTCCCCTCTTTCTAAAATATTAGAAAAATCTATCCATGCACAACTCATGACACACCTAACCCAAAACAACCTCTTCTCCCCTACCCAACACAGCTTCCACCCAGGTCATAGCCCCATGACTGACCTATTTTCCTTTCTTGAAACTATAAACCATGAACGCAACCAAGGCAAATTCATCTCCACACTGTTCCTTGACCTGTCAAAGGCCTCTGACACTGTCTTCCATACCCTCCTTATATCACAACTCTCCACACTGCAACTCTCTCCCAACACCATAGCTTGGTTTTCCAGCTACTTGTCTAACCGCCAACAAACAGTCCAATGGAAAACCTCAAACT